>NW_022111310.1:20012906-20020400 GCF_000313985.2 Echinops telfairi
CTTACACACCATGAACAGATGTATTGTTTGGTGTCAAAGCCCTTGCATTGAGTCCGGAGTTAGAGCCTTTTTGAGGTCTCCACCAGCACAATGTTGAAGCTCGGAGGTGCAGGACGATGAAGGCGAGTTGGGAGTCTCTCCAGAAGTGTTCCTTTACCTCTGTTGTCCTGTGTTATAGGAGGAACGTATAAACTGTGGACCGGTGCAGGTCTCTGACCGAAATGAAATGCATGGCTCTTTAGGTGCTGGATTTGTCTCCGACACATTTGAGGGAAGCTGTTGGTTCCCCACTCCACCTCTAGTTTCACACCATGCTTCTTGCAGGTGGCCGTTTGGAGAGGAGTGTCTGCTTCTGGGAAATCCTGGCACTGGTGTCAAGAGATAATGGGGAGTTGCTTCTAAAGCAAATGTGGTTCCCTGTTGCTGCCTTTTTCCTAGAGACAATCCCCAAACCAATGTTCTTCGGGCTCTGGATGCCAGCCTATCTCTTTCTTTTGTCTGTCGATTCTATGCCCATTGTTGGGCTAGACACAGAGGGGCAAACCTGGAACCGTTCCATGGAAGTTTTCAGTGTTAGGGCACAACATCATAACCTCTGAAAATGCTTAGCAACTATTGTAAGACACTACCACCCTGATAACTATTTAGAAAACTTGTACTCACAAGGTTTCTATTTGTTTGTTTTCATTGGCAAGGTGAAGTATACAGCTTTGAGCCAGATATTATTTCTATCCTCCAGGAAGTGCTAGCCCAGGGTTGTGAGGTGAGCTTAGCAATGAGGACCTTGGAGTCTCGCATCTGGGTGGGAATTACAGCTCTGCCTCTCACTAGCTCCGCACACTTAACCAGGTAACCTGATCTTGCTTAGCCCCAGTTTTTCCAATTGTAAAATAAATAACACTTAGCTCATAGGGTTGTTGTGAGAATGGAGTCATCTCATGCATATAAGCAAGCAGTGAGTAGTCACTAAGGTTGCTGAGTGTCTGCCTAACTATAATATAAGGGAATGAGCGTCCAAACACAGGGGACATGGTTCTGTTTGCAGCCATAAGGATTAACACATCTGTCAGCACCTGGTAGTCACCCAGGGTCTCTGTTTCTCATGCATGAAACATGCAGAAGCCTTGTTAGAGAACGGAGAGTAGACTGCCTGCAAGGGAGCTCACCTGGGGACACCAGAGAGCACTTGCTTTAGAAATGGACATGGAGTTTGGGCTGAAGGATAGGAAGACTATAGGGTGGGGGCAGAGGGAGCAGGGGTTACAGCAGGGAGCACGGCATGTGTTCTGTGCCACTTCACGGTTTCTAAAGAATGTCCCCTTGTATCATCTCGGTTGAGTTTCCTGGTTCCATGATGCTGGTAGAATTTCTGAGTACCCTGATAGTCAGAGAGGTTCCTAGCCCAAAGTCTCAGAACTGCTCGCTAATAGGGCTGAGGATTTGGATAGCATTTGGTGTTGGTTGTTGCCACCACATCAACTTGGATGCACAGTACCCTCACACATAGCAGCTTGAAACACTGTCTCATCGCAGGCCTTCATTGAAACGGTCACTATGCTCCGGAGCATGGTTGCAGCCTCTCTGTCTCATGAGTGCCTTCTGACCTAGGGGCTTCTCGTCTGCATTGGACAACATTCTGTTTGAATTCAGAGTGTTTCCCTAAGATCCTCAGGCTTTTCTTCCCTTAGTTTGGCAGTTCCACGGAAAATGCCTGTCATGCGTGAGCTTGTAGTATTTGAACTGCTGGTGCCTTAGCTCCCGGCATTGGAGCAACACACAAGCCAGCACAATACGATGAGCTGGCACACAGGTGGTGGTTTCAGAGCATTAGCTACCATTTCCAGAGTGCTTGATATGTGCCCAGACTTCCGCCTTGTGCTTTTCCTAAACTATCTCATTTGTTTCTCTTAGTGTCCCTTGAAAGCGAGTTCTGTCATCAAATAGGAAGAGTCTTTTGTTCCACGGAGTGCCTGGCAGAGAGGAGGTGCAATGCATCCTCTCTGTTGTCATCACAGCCCCATTTTACATAGGGACCAACTGAGGCCTGCTGTCAAGTGGCAGGACTTGAACCTTTTTTGTCCTCCTCTCATAGCACATTGTAATGGCTGCCACCACAGTCTTCTTGGCTCAAGTCAGCCCCTTGTTGACGTCTCCGTCAGCACCCTGTGAAGTTTTGGAGAGGGAGATGCTTCGCTTTCATCGTTCAGCTGGAGTGCAGCCCTGCTGCTTAGAAAGCTCCCTCTTACCTTCTTGTTTCTTCCCTTCCCAGCTGTGTGCACTTAGCCTGTGAGACCACTGACTGCCCAGAGCTGGCTGTGGAAAACGCCTCTCTCAACTGCTCCAGCAGCGACCGCTACCATGGTGCCCAGTGTACCGTGAGCTGCCGGACCGGCCATGTGCTCCAGATACAGCGGGATGATGAGCTGATCAAGAGCCAGGTATGTGCAGGTGCTAGACTCATAACCCCTTCGCCGGCCAGTGAAGACTGACCAGGTGTCTACTACTTAGAATAGTGCTGACACAGATTCTCAAGAAATATTGATGGATGGATGGATGGATGGATGGATGGATGGATGGATGGACGGACGGACGGACGGACGGACGGACGGACGGACGGACGGAAGGAAGGAAGGAAAGGTAGGTAGATGAGAAGAATTTTCTAAGATAGTATTTCCTGTACAGAATAGTCTCTCTCACAATTAGTATGCATCTCAGTGTAAGATGTAAATCTGAAATACCATGAGTCCAGGCATTTTGTAATAAAACCCTTACTGTGCCAAAGTTGAAGGGCTGCTGTAAGAAGTGTTCCCTCTCCTCTAGTTCCTAAATGTTTCCTCCCCGCTCCCACTATCATGACACGAATTCTACCTTGCAAGTCTGGCTAGACCGGAGGATGTACCCTGGTACAGATAGGAACTGGAAATACAGGGAATCCAGGGCAGATGATCCCTACAGGACCAGTGGTGTAAGTCGTGATACTGGGAGGGTGAGGGAGAGTGGGTTGGAAAGAGGGAACCGATTACAAGGATCTATATGTGACCCCCTCCCTGGGGGGCGGACAACAGAAAAGTGGTGAAGGGAGACATCAGACAGGGTAAGATATGACAAAATAATAATTTATAAATTATCAAGGGCTCATGAGGAAGGGGGGAGCGGGAAGAGAAGGGGGAAATGAGGACCTAATGTCGGGGGCTTAAGTGGAGAGCAAATGTTTTGAGAATGATGAGGGCAATGAATGTATAAATGTGCTTTACATGATGTATGTATGTATGGAATGTGATGAGTTGTATGAGCCCCTAATAAAATGATTAAAAAACAAAAAAGAAGTGTTCCCTCGTTGCAAAGCTCTCGTCCACTGTACTAGTGGTTATGCGTTGGGCTTCCAACCTATTGGGGAGAAAGAGCTGCCACGCTCCGAGGATTATCTTGTTTCTGGCATCGCCCACGAAGGAAGGTGAGCAGAGAGCCCACCACATGGTCCCGGAGGTGGGAGTGGATTTCCAAGGGCAGTTGAAGAAAGTGACATGGTCTGATCATGGTTGACAAAGGACCGTCTGACATCCCTTGGGGCTGGATTATTGTCTACCTGTACAGTGGGAAGTAGGGAGTCCCCTCACGAATCCATCAAAGGCATCCGTGGCAGAAGGAGAGTGTCCCTAGCAAGGCTGGTGTCAGTGAGTGGACTTGAGAGATGCGTCAGGATCTTGCTTCCACCGGATGTTGCTGCCGGGTCTCTGGTAGGAGTTGGGGCTGTGGGACAAGAGAGTGGTATGGGTCCTTCTAGCTCTCAGGTTTGAGGATTGCAGAGCTCTGTCAATAGATGCATCCATCTCCAGGGACCAGCCTGAAGACTTCACTCCCATGTGTCCAAGCATATAAGGTACCGTCCTTGTCACCCACCGTACCTACTTGTACACAGCTTCTGGACTCCAATAGTTTCCTGTTTGAGAGCTCTGCAGGGCTGGATGGCCCTCCTTAGACACCTAATGCCGTACATCAGACACAGCAGGTCGGAATGTCTATGGAAATAATTAGACTGCCTTGGCAGTGAGGGAATTCTATTCCCTTTGATGTGCGCTTAAGAGGGAAAAAAATGTCCTCCGCTTTTTAAATCCCACATCAACATTTGGCATCCCCTGTCCCCTGGGATTTGGCGGACTCCTCATTGAATGGGAGCCTCTAGGCTGTTGAGGACGGTCCCTCCCTTGGCTCGGTAGAGTGGCCTCACCCTCCCACCCACGCAGCACTATCATCTTCTAGTGTGATGCACATCCCGGTCTCCCCTTTCACTTTCCCAGCCTCGTTTCCCTCTCTGTGTCTGCCTCTCCTGACCACTGAGCCAGGAACCCTCCCAGCAGGGGCAAGCAGGTCAAGCAGTGCCTGGATGCAGCCTGCCCAACGATGGGATGCATCGCACGGTGAAAGGGACGACTTAACCCATGGTCTCAGAGCACAGAAGACAGGTCTCCTGTGTCCCAGGGTGCTGCCTACTCTGTGACAAGCACCACGACTGGCTTTGGTAACCTCCAAAGTCAATAAACATGCAAATTGCCCTTCAGCTGAGCCATGTTTCAGAGTCCTTTGAGGTCGCTGGGTGTTAAGATTCTCATCAATAAAATCCGAACAACCATATGGGAAACTATAGGTAGCAGTTGGCGATCACACACTTTGGGTTCAGTTTCCCCTTTGTCTCATTTCAGTTGTGTAACTTAGGGCTAATTAGCTCGGAGACTCAGTTTCCAGATCTGTCAAATGGGAACCAAAAAACTTTAATGCTCAGAGTTTGGGGGGGCCGTAAGAAATAAATGAACTAAACTAAAGCGTTAAGTATTGGTCTACTGGAGCTCGAGAACCTTCTGAGCCTTAGCCTAGGGAGCAAGGGAATTCAATTCACCACATCTGGAGCTCAGTCTGCCCACACTCCCCTCACTGCGTCCTCTTCTGTCTTTCAGACGGGACCCGGTGTGACAGTGACCTGCACGGAGGGCAAGTGGAACAAGCAGGTGGCATGTGAGCCCGTGGACTGCGGTGTCCCAGATCAGCATCATGTTCATGCTGCCTCGTTCTCCTGCCTCGAGGGGACCACGTTTGGCAGCAAGTGCTCCTTCCAGTGCCGTCACCCTGCGCAGCTGAAAGGTACTGGCCCCTGTGACACAGCCAGGCCCGCTTCCTTGGAAGGAGCCAAGAGGCTGTTTCCAGCCCTTCCTTCTGGGGCCTAAACACTAAGGGTTGGATGAGGTTTTATCTGAGATTTTTATTTCTTTCCACCAAGTGCATGTTTGGAAACTGCCCTGTTGTGCAGCTAAGGGAAAAAAGGAGAGTGTGGACAGAGATGATTGTGAAAGCTCCCTCCCGAGCCCCTTGAGAACCTTGAACGAAGAAGGGAGTAGGCAGGAGACAGAGAATGAAAAGAGAAACATTTGGAACTGATAGGACTAGTTCTCTGTGGGTCATTGAGTGTAAGATGGAAGTGTTCATATTATTCCCTTTTTCCCAGAGGAGGAAATGGAACCTCCGCGTTTTGAGAACTTGCCAACGGCTACATTGTTAGCAAGTGGCGGTGTCCATGTTGGAAGCCAGACCTGGGTTTTTCCAATGTCAACTGCTCATCTTGAGGAAAGCTAGAGGAATGGATGTGGACTGGAAGCCTTTCACGGTATCCTCCTGGAATGGGCACTAGAAATATAGAGCTGAATGAAGCGCCATCTGGCATGTTGGTGGAGAGTCCAGATTTTGGAAAGAGCAAGAGGCTGATCAGGATGAATGCTGTTGATTTCTAGGCAGATGTTAAACTCCATCCTTATACACAATTCTCAGCAAAGTCGACACCTTCTCTTTAGTTTCGTTTATCAAGAGCAACACGGCACTTCTGTCAAACACCAAAAATGCCATCATACTTGGGCATGAGATCCTGCCATGGGATCCAGCGTGCTATAGGGTGTGCATGAGTGGTATTCTGGAGGGTAGGAAGGGGGCCTGTGTATTTCCCCAGACGTAAATGTAATATGGTACAGGATGAGTTTTGAGCATTTGGGAATTTGAGTTTGATCATTTCACCAAGCTTACAAAGGAAGTACAAGGCAGGCCCACGTGACCATAGAGGTTAGGAAGCCACACACGTCTGCTACCTAGTCCATCTGCACATTACGTCAGCACCTCACAGGAGCTGGAGCAGTAAGATTCTCTAAAACGTATTGGCTGGCTGGCTGAATTGGTGAAGGAAAGAAACACTAGCAAAGGTTTATTTTTTTTTTTAATGATTGAAACCCTCAAAGAAGGGTCACAAGGAACGGATAAGTCAGCCAGGGTGCAGTATAGCATGGATGAAACACACAACATTTTTCTGGTTCTTTAATGCTCCCCACTATCATGACCCCAATTCTACCTTACAAATCAGGCTAGACCAGAGCAAGTACACTGGGAGAGATAAGCGCTCTAGACACACGGAAAGTTTGAATACAAAGCTTTAGATATTTCATCTGAGTGCTCTGAGGAGTTACATCAGAGAGAGATGACGTGACCAGTGGAAATTGTAAACTCTCCAACTTCCAGGCCATCTGAGTCCTCTCAGCCCCATTTTCCCAGATGTGGGGGTGTATAAATAACTCCTGACTGAGAAATCACACTTCTCCTCTCAATCAGAGGCCCTTGGGAAAGGAAGGTGTATAAATTAGCATTGATTATCACAGCCCTCATTGTGGCTAATAATAATTTTTCATCAAAGTGATTCAGACACTTCTGCTATGGCTTCTCTGCTGCCTGGGGCGGGGGTGTGTGTGTGTGACCCCTTCTGTGAAGATGCATCCCGAGAGGACCATCACTATGCTGGTTGCTATGGATCCCAACTTGGGCCTTCCTGTAAGGCAGTGTCTCTCCACCTTCCTAATGCTGCAACCCTTTAATACAGTTCCTCATTAAATTATTTTTTGAGTTTTATTATTATTTTTTTAATCGTTTTATTAGGGGCTCATACAACTCGTATCACAATCCATACATACCTCAATCGTGTAAAGCACATTTGTACATTCATTGCCCTCATCATTCTCAAAGCATTTACTCTCCACTTAAGCCCCTGGCATCAGGTACTCTTTTTTCCCCCTCCCTCTCCGCTCCCCCTCCCTCATGAACCCTTGATAATTTATAAGTTATTATTTTGTCATATCTTGCCCTGTCCGACATCTCCCTTCATCCACTTTTCTGTTGTCCATCCCCCGGGGAGGAGGTCACATGTAGATCCTTGTAGTCTGTTCCCCCTTTCCAACCCACTCTCCCTCTACACTCCCAGTATCGCCATTCACACCACAGGTCCTGAAGGGATCATCCGCCCTGGATTCCGTGTTACCTGTTCCTATCTGTACCAGTGTACACCCTCTGGTCTAACCAAACTTGCAAGGTAGAATTCGGATCATGATAGTGGGGGGCAGAGAAAGCATTTAGGACTAGAGGAAAGTTTTATTTTTCATTGTTGCTACATCGTACCCTGTCTGGCTCGTC
>NW_022111310.1:20021226-20059791 GCF_000313985.2 Echinops telfairi
ATTTCCCTTGACTTTCCTCCTGTCCCACTATCATGCTTAGTCCCCACCAGGGTTTCAGCAGTTCCTCTTTGTTACATTACCCTTGATTATGCCCTACCAGGCATCCCACACTCACCTCACCACCAATTTGGATCACTTGTTGTTCCCTTCTCCCTGGGTTTGTTAACACCACTTCCTTTCCCTCCACCTATCCCTCTCCCATGTCCCCCCGAAACTGTCGGTCCCGTTGTTTTCTCCTCTGCATTGTTCATCCAGCCTATCTTATTTAGACAGACCTGCGGAGATAATAGCATGCACAAAAACAAGACAGAGCAAAACCAAGTAACAACATACAACAAAATAACAACAAACCAATGGAAAAAAAACAAAATACACAACAAGAAAGAAAAGCTTGTAGTTAGTTCAAGGATTGTTTGTTGACCTTTAGGAGTGTTTTCCAGTCCAGTCTGTTGGGGCACCACGCCCTGGCCCCAAAGTCCACCTTCAGCATTCCCTGGGGACCTTGTCACTCCATTCTCTTGCTGTTCTGTTGCACCCTCTTAGTGTTTTGTCTCGGTGTGGCGGGATAATATCGGGTGCAATTCCTACACTGTGTCTCCGGTGTTGCCCCCTGTAGGGCTATGGGTCATGAGGGGCGTAATGTCTCATAGTGGGGCTGACCATGTGGTCCTCTCTGTGGACTGGCTGCTCTAATTGGGATCATCGCCTGGTGGGCCAGGATGTGCTCCACTCTCTCCTCTGCCCCCTTCATCTGCTCCCATGTGCTCCAATCAGATATATCCCTCTCCAGGAGCTGCAGATTCAATGCCGTCTTTTGAAATAAATTCTTCTGGGGGGAGGGGCAGCTGTCCACTTAATATTTGTTTGGGATTGGGACCAGCCCCCCAGACCTCTCCACTGGTTCCCTACCCCATTAAATCCTTTTCGTTGCTACTTCATCACTGTCATTTTGCTACTGTTAAAAAGCGGGCAACCCCTGTGAAAGGGTCATTAGACCCCCAAAGGGGTGGTGACCCACTGGTTGAGAACCGCTGCTCTAAGAAAACAAGTTGTCACATTTACCCACTAGACCAGTTGACATTTTCTGTGTCTGAGCCCTGAGCTCCATCTGGTGCACAAATTTCAGGCCAGAGACTTGACAGAGCAAGGGCAGGGAAGCCTGGCTAACTATCTCTTGAGCTTGTCAATGCGCCCTCTTTTGCCTCCCTTCTCAAACCAGGAGATAGAGAGTCACAACAACTTTGATTTTAGTCATTCAGTTTTATCCCATTTCCTCCCTTCCAGCCTCTCATTTTTCCTTTCCCTTCAGCTATGGCATCAGTCAGACAGGAGTCCCATTCCTGATTCTGCCTCTTACCCACTCTTTGGTAGTAGGTGAGAAAACTCACATCTATGAGCCTCATTTGAAACGTAGATTTATGAGTGTACTCATGGGAGCATTGGTTAAAGGTGACCAGAAATGTCCAGTATAAACCCAGAGGTGCAGTAAACACATAGAAAATACTTACTCTCTCCAAGGGATGCCTTTCCAAGGACTTGCATGCTGGCTGATCACCCAATCACCGAATTGTTAGCCCCATGGAGGTGTTGGTTCTGGGAGATGTGGAGATACATTCCTTCCTCCGTGCTTTGCCCCAGCTTATGGAGGCCAGAGTCTTGGGAGAACATTGACCACCCAGGAGACTTGTAGCTCCTGGAAGCCATGTGCAGCCCAGGCAGCATCACAAGCCTTCTTGACCCTTGCATTCCAAGCAAATGCTTCTTGGTGTTCCCATTTGTACTTAACTCCCAATCCCCTTCAAGATAAGCAAACCCCCTGAGATCTCACGGATGTAGCGTTATGCCTTCCACGATTCATTGTCAAATACTCACAGGAAGAACAGGTAGAACCTATCCCAAACCACGAGAGGCAAAACCTCTCAAATTAAAGAAAAATTCAAATCCAAATTCACGAAGGTTTCATGACGTGGCTAAAAATGCAACATCACATCACTTCATCAACCCCAGCTCAACTGTGCTGGGTGCATTCACTACAGAGCAGCAGCAGGTTTTAAGTGGTAGGCACCAGTGTAAACCCTGGGAATCAAAGGGTAAACAAGATGTAGCCCCTGGCCTTTGAGAGTGGGCAGTATCACTAGGATGTGGCAAGTGTAAAGCAAAGCAGACCTGGCCACGCCTGGCGTTTCTCTTTATGTTCTGCCCTTGGTTAACTTCAGACAGCATTAGAGAGATTCCTTCTTCTGGGTAATGGTTAAAGTAAAACAATTAAAACGAGATGCGTTGATTGGGGCATTCTTGCAATTTACAAATCATTTCATACTTATTAGAGAATGAAATCTCTTGCCACATTCATGGACAGATTGAGTCAGCTTAATTTCCTGGCTTTAAGAGACGCACAAATGAAGCGACACATAGAGGCAAAGCATGCATTCAAGCTCAGGAATTTTGGAACCTAACCTGTGAACATCAATACTCTTGGCCAGCTCAAAAATGCCTTCACCTGTGTCCTGAGTCATGCTCCTCCGGGAAATACCAGGAGGTTTCCAAAAGTTCCTAGAAAAAAAAAGGAAGGAAACAAGAATCGATGTTTCCATGAACTTTTTGGAGCTCCCTCAGAAATGATAGGGAGTGAGGGAAGCAGACAATGAAAGATGAGAACAGGGCAGGCTCCAACTCCACGTAGCCCTGTGGCTCACGAGAGAGCGATTCCTCGGGCGGAATTCTGAAGACAGCAAAACGCTCCCTAGAGCTGCTCCAGCTCTACAAGCTGGCTTGTTCATCCACTGACTCCATCCACGGTTGAGTTCATTTCCAGGGGCATTAATGCCTACGGCCTCTTCTTAGTGCGTCCATGGCCAGAAACTGAGGCTTCAGGCAGAGTTGCAAGGACAGTGAGCGTCTAGGGGGGACTGTCAAGGAGATGAGGGAGGGCACAGACAGCACCTGCCGTACACCGCTCGCTTCAAAGCTGCAGGGAAGTGGCTCCAGGTGGGCCTGAGAATACTCATTCTGCGTTCCACACCTGCATCCCCTAGAGTTTCTCTGCTGCGGGGTGGGAGGGTATGTCCATGGTCCTGAATCTCAGTGCCTGCTGCTGCTTCTCTTGGACGTGGGTCACTGCTAACCCCTATTCATCCTCCCTGCCATTCCCATTCCTGGCTTGCATCTTCTCTCGGGTCCCTTGTTGCAGTTTTCTACACTGTCCTGTCACAGAAGACTAGGGGGGGGGGGGTTTCTTAAAAATCCTCACATTTTTCCCACAGACCTTTTATCCCTCATGGGGGATTGTTGAAGGATATATATATGTATATGTATATATATACATATGTGTGTATACATACTCATATATGTATATATAATACATATATGTGTGTATATACTCACTCATATATGTGTGTGTATATATACATATATAGGTATGCTTATATGTATTTATGCAGTGCTTGAGTGCTTCAAGGCACCCCGGGATTGCCAGGGCAGTGCATAATGAAGCCGCCATCCCTGGGGTCCTGGAACCTCAATGAATCATCCTTCCACACCTGTTAGTCCTTTCACTTGACATGGAAATAGCAGTGTCAGAGTTTCTCCACCTGGAAACCTCTTTGGGCTTTACAGACCAACCTGGTCATGCCCTCAGATGAATCACACTGACTGACACTGGTGGAGAGAGCAGGAGGCGAAGGGGGATAAGAGAAGAGGAGCCAACATAAGGCTGCAAACGACCTTCCCGTCCTCCCTTCCTTCATTCCTTTCCATGCTTATTTTCCTCCTTCTCACTCACCTTTTAACATGCCAGCTATACTGGAGTATAAGCCGAGGTTTTTCAGCACATTTTAAGTGCAGTTTTGTGGTAAAATTATGTGGATATTCCAGTCGGCTTGTCCTCGAGTATATAGGGTAATTGACTTTTGCAGTAGAATGTGTCTCTCGGTCCCATTAAAATATAAGCTTCAAGAGTGCGGGGCTTTTCGTGTTTTGGCTCGCTGCGTGGTTCCCAACATAAAAACAGTCCCTGCATGTAGTAAGCACCGGGCAGGTACTTGAATAACTGAAGGGTTCGACTGCTCTGGTCCTTACAGATCTGCTGGTTACGGTAACAGGGAAGGGAGGGAGGCAAGGAAGGACAGACATGCATAGCACTCTCCTGGTCACTCATCCTCAATGCTCTCTCCTTTAAGCTGCTCGGCACCTCTGCAGGGAGGAGCAGAGGTGTGCTCTCCCCAGCTTGGAGTCGAGCTGTCTCTCTCCCAGAAGGGTGGATAAACTGGGCCGAACATACGCAGCCCGCTTCCTGGAGAAATCAACAGCCTTCGCAAATTACACAAAATACGTTTTCAATCTCAAAGTTGTCTTTTACTAACTAGGAGAACGTGGGCAAATCACTTTATTTCGGTGACCCTCGGCTTCCAAGTGCAAATTGTCCCATTGTCGGTTTTCAAAAGGAATGAGTTGCGTCATCGAAAGCGCTCAGTACATACTAAATGCTCAATAAATGTCAGTTTCCGTCCTATCCCTCTACCTCTCCCCATCAGACCTTCTAACCCCGAAATCCTGGAGCCTCCTTGATACTTCCAGGCCTGGTTGTCAACACCATTCAATAATAAGTGAGAAGAGAATTTGGTCGAGAAATACAAGTTTCAGCTCCTCCTCTGTCTTCGGGAGGCTTTGGGCCGTCGGTACCTCGATAATATACGGCCTGGCAAGGAAAAGGCTCACTCCCCCGGTTTTCCTTTTACTCTCAACGTTCCCATCAGGCCAGCTTCCCGATGGCAATCAGCACGTCTGTTGGAGCTGGCACGGGCTGCAGAGGAAGTGCAGCTCACTCAGCTGCTTTGGCAATGCGTCACTGAACATGGGTCTACACAGAAAAGCCAACCTCCATCCAATGCCACGATGCCGTCTGCAGGGGGCTGGGACACTTCCCGGGTTCAAGGGGCCCCAGACCAGGAGCACCACTTCGAAGTTACCCGGCACACAGATGCAGGAGCTCCAAGTTGATGCTGATAGGCACGCACACCGGCAATCATTAGAAGGCAAACACCTTCAGCACAAGTTTGTGTGCCTCACCTTGTCAAGCGGAGAGGGTGGATTCAAGGGTTGTGGTGGACGGTGACTGTTGCTACCGAAGGGGGTTCCGAGTGAGGAGTCAGGAGGCTCCAATATGAATTCCCGTTGGGTGTGGAGCAAGCCATGCCTCGGTTGTAAGTGGATAGGTTTGGAATCTCACCTGGAGGATCCTCTGTCTCCTTAAGTCCAGGCAGCTCACGGATGATCCTGGTCGTCAGGGCCCCCACTCCCTCTGCTAACCTTGCCTGTCTGTGTGCTACAGGTAACAACAGCCTCTTGACCTGCATGGAGGATGGCCTGTGGTCCTTTCCGGAGGCCCTGTGTGAGCTGCTGTGCCTGGCTCCACCCCCAGTGCCCAACGCTGATCTCCAGACCTCCAAGTGCTTGGGGAAAAAGCACAAGGTGGGCTCATACTGCAAGTACAAGTGCAAACCTGGATACCACGTGCCCGGCTCCACTCGAAAGTCAAAAAAGTAAGTGGGGCTGGGGATGCAAACTTCTGCACTCTGGTCCACCGGGAAGCGAAGGCCAGCCTCCTATTGGGGAGGAGGTGTCTGGTTGTTATGCGGGAGCCTGTACCCACCCTTTATCCCACTCTGTTTTGTGGGAAGTTACTGATACTATTCAATTTGGGTCATACAGAACCAACTTTCATTTTTAGCCTGGTTGCCTCCTGGCTATGTGACTTCAGGCAAGTGAATTAACTGCTGTAAGCCTTCCACCTCACTCGTTCGTATAGGACCCCTCACTCTAAGTCAGAGTTGTCATGACTACAACAGGGTTGGGTTGATTGGGTTTTAAGATGGGGATGATAATCCTGGTTGCTACATAGGGTTCTTGTGGAGATTGAATCAGGATGATCAGTGCTTACAAAGTGCCTGGCACATTGACATTGTTCGCTGAGTAGTGGGTATTCATGGAATCATTCTGTCAACACCCATCAGAATCTGTGGAAGAAAGTGGGAGCACCTGGGGCTGCCAGGGGTTGGATTTTAGCTTCATTTGCATATCATGCAAAAGAAGCTTGGCACTCCTGCCTGCCCCTGCAGAAAAAAGTTTCTGTGGATGAGTTTTCCTTAATCCTTACACGTGGCTCTCACCAGCCCCAAAGAACAGGCCTGGAATCAGTGGTGGGAAACGGAAGTGAGGGGCTAGCTGACTCCAGAGGAGGGCTTCAGGAGGGTGTGGGCCATCTGCCCAATTGGTTATTGAGCGGTCTCTTCTTTCATCACTTTATGAAGACGGGCCTTCAAGACAAAGTGTACCGAAGATGGCAGTTGGCAGGAGGGAGCATGTGTTCCTGTGACTTGTGACCCACCTCCATCCAAGTTCCACGGGCTCTACCAATGCACGAATGGCTTCCTGTTCAACAGCGAGTGCAGGATCAAGTGTGAAGACAGTGATGCCTCCCAGGTAAGCCACCTTGAGCAGAGAGCCATCCTTCACTTCCTCTCTGCTCTGGTTACCAGAGAGCTAACTATCCTATAAGAACCACTTTCTCCAGGAGACTGTCTCTATATGTCAGAATTGAATAAGGGCAGGGCCACCCATACAAAATTCCTAATGATCTTCCATTGCAATCTCTCTTCTTCCGTCCTGTCACACTGTACTGTATTTGTGCAGAGATTTCCGGCTTTGAATCTTTGTGAAAATCAAAAAAACAAAAGCCATGCACTACACTGGGACCCTTACAAAGGAAATCATAAGTGGAATCTGAATTGGTGAAATTGATCAAAACTGAGTTACTTTGATTTCAGCAGCCAGGGATGTTTTGCTAGTTTTCTACCCCTGGCACCACCTGGGGTAGATGGTCACTGGACCCCCTCCATCCTGAGACATCAATTGGCTTCTGAAGAATAGAGAGAAAGGGAGCCATAGTTAGCCCAGAAGGGTGCTTTAGAGAACACGGAGGAAGAAAGTGAGAAGGAGGGTATCTCAATCCATGTGTGACTTGAAGTCTGACATTTCCTGTTGACTGGAGGCGTCCGAGAAATGAATTGATCCGCCTCATGCAGGGATAGGTAAGGAGTCATGAATGAGAAAGGGGAAGGAGAAGGAGAAGGCAGCTGGCTGCAACGAAAACCTAAGTCTGTAGGAAACTCTACCTTGATAGCATTCACCTGTTTGGTTTGGGGCATGCCCCAGCCGCAGATTTCACAGGCGTCCAGGATCATCTGCAGGTGAAGTCAGCGTTCAGTCAAGTGGGCCCCAGTGCATATCTGATCTTCACTCATTCTTTATGACCTATTGCTGGTGAGTCAACTCTGACCCAGAGTGACCCTATAGGCCCAGCAGAACTGCTCCATTGGACCCCATGATTCTCCCATGGAGCAAATGCTGGGTTCCAATTATGGTCTCTGAGGGTAGCCACCTGTGTTCAAAAACCAATCTTGAGGGCTTCCACCACTATGCCACCAAGGCTTCTTCGTAGAGCCTACCAAAAACCAGGCGCTGCCCTGGGCATTGTGGTCAACGTTGAATTAAAGATACACTCTGTCCTCATTTTCCCAAATCCCCATCCTCAACTCCTCTAATCCCTCCTTCTAGGTCCAAACAATCACTAATTGTTACCCATTCTCTCTCCAAAGCATCTCCTCCAGCTGTTCTCTTATCTCTGTTCCCAGTACCACACCCTAACTCAGGGCACCATCCTCTTTCATCGGCCCCCACTCAGCATCTTGCTCAGGCCCCTGATTTTGCTCCCTTGCCTCTCTCTAGAGCAGTCTCTACATTTCAACTAGAACAACTTTCGTAGCATAAACCTTTTCGTGAAAATGCCCCTGCTTGAAGTCTTTTAAGAGCCAGTGACTCCCATTTCCCATAGGACAAAATCCAACTGTTTAGGGTGGCAGCCCCTCTTGACCAGTAGAATAAGCTCACACTTCATCTACCTTAAAGAGGTATCCTCTCCCCTGCCTACCTGCCGGGCTCCTCACCATCATTCACAAGTGAGCCGGACACTCATTCTTCCAGGAGCCCTTTCTGTTGCCACTTTCTTTTTATGAGTGGTGTGAGCATTGCCCATATGGCACTGTAATTGTATACATCCATTTCTCTTCCCCGTTTAGCTGTAAAATCCTGTCTTATCTTTAATCTTCCCTATAGTTTCAGCACTTAGGACAGTGCCAGGCACCTAGTAGGGCCTCAGGAAGTGCTGTTGAACGAAGGGCATTAAAGGACCCCAGTGAACATCTCGGACAATTTCTCATCTTTCAAACACAAAAAATTGCAGAAACTCAGGGAGTTTAATCTGACACCACTCCTCCTCCCCCTCCCCAGTGACACTGCTGGGTCACATTTAGAATCCTAACTGTGGACACCAAACCCATGGCAGACTGTGGATGAATGATGTCAGGTAGACAGTCCCCCCAAAGCCTTGCTTGCAAACTCATGGGCATTTGTGCCCAAGCGCTCCTCATTCTTGACTGCCATGGTAGCAGACGCCAACCCCAGAACAAGCAAAGGCCAGAGATTACCGTGGCCTCACAAAGGCTGGTCACCTTCCCTCTCACTCCCTTACGTAAAACTGTTGCTAACAGTTACCCAAACTGCTGAGCCAAATAATATTCTGGTCGTGGTCATGTTATCAAACTGAAACCCAGTCGGCCTGGGGCCTGCCAAGTAACTTTCATGGCCAGTTTGTATTGAAAGGAGAGGAAAATGTAAATTTATCAGACGACCCAAGCAGCTTTGCTTGGCAACTGACTGAGAGACTACACTCCAAGGAGCAGGGTCTTGCTAGTCGACTCAAAGAATGAGGGAGCGTCTGCCAATTGGGCTCCTCATCCAATCGACGTCTCTAGCTTGCACTGAAAGTGAATTTCCTCTACCCTTAGACCAGGGGCCTGAGCGCCAGATCTAGTATTCACCTCAGATTCCCTCTCCCTGCCTGGAAAACAGCAGACAGGCACAGCCAGAACATCTTGAATCGAACAACGTGTATAGAGGAAGGATTTTTTTGTCTCTCAAACACGCTCCAGATCGTGGCAAGAGAGGATGGATGGACTTGTGTGGGGAGGGGTGACGTACAAGGGGGAGTCAGTCACACACTCCCTTCTCCTGTCACTAAAAGAAAGTTTTAAGATAGCCCCTCCACCCACTTCTTTCATTTCTTGGGAGCCAGCGTTTTGTGGAAGATGGATGGACTTTTGAGTTTGAATCTCGGCTCTACCACTTCCAAGCTGGGGGATCTTCGGCAAGCTCCTTGATGTTCTGAACCTCAGTTTCCTTGTGTGTAAAATGGAAGGAGATCATCAAACTCACCTCCTAGTTTCTGTATGAGGTTAAGTAAGTAAAGTAAGGCATGTCTGTGGACTCTCCCTGCAATTATGTAGTACAACACAAGTTCTACACGGAAGCTTTGGGAAAGACACACATGAACTAGCCTGATGTTAAGGTCACTTCCAGTGGTGAAAATCCCTGATACTTCATGTGGGATCCTAGCGGTTTTCAAACCAAAGTCCATGGCTTGAGACGTGATCCTCTGGCTGACAGCCCTGTACCAACTCCAGAAAGTCCATCTTTCCTTGACCAATGTGTGGGATGGAGCAGCCAACATGAGTGAGAATGAGAAAACGTGCCCCTTGCACAAATAAACCTATAGAAGATACAGTTATCTAGTGTCTCTAGACCAACAATGCCCAATGGAGTTAACTTTCTTCAATAATGAGAATGTCCCCTATCTGGGCTGGCCAGGATGGTGGCCACCAGCTGCATGTGCAGGACTGGAGTGACTTGTAGAACCAAAGAGTTGATTTTAATGAATTTAAATGTAAATAGTCACTTGTGGCTACGAAACAAAACGAGTAAACTCACGACCTTGGAGTAGATGCTGACTCATAGTGACCGGCTGTGGGTGTCTGAGACTGTACTGTTTATGGAAGTAGAAAATCCAGTATTTCTCCTATGGAACTGCTCTGGTTTCGAACTTCCGACCATGCAGATTATGGCCCAATGCATTACCACTATACCACCAGGGTTCCTAGCCATCACTATATAAGACAGTTTGGCACTAGGATAATGTTCTCGGCCCTCTAAAGCCAATGACAGGGAACCGTGATAATAATAGCTCTACTTTTTGTGTTTGGGTGGGGGGTGCTTGCTGGGTGACAAGCCGAAGGTGCAGACTTACTCTTGTTTTGGCAACTTGCAACAAAACCCTGACATAGAAACAATATCTCCATTTTACAGATGAGGAAAGAAGGCTCTGGAAGGGTGAGTTCTGCCCCAACCGTGGCTACAGTTATGCATTAATGAGGGATGCCCAGGCAAAGCCCTGCTGCATCAACTACCCCCAAACAGGGAGAGAAAGTATTTCCCAAAGGGCTAGAACCAAATATAGGTGTCTTAGCCCCAGGCAACAGGCGAGAAGTGTTCCTTGTCTCAGGACTTCATTTGGCTCAGCTGCTCCTGGGTTGCTGGACGTGATAACTCAAACCCAGTTCTACACGAAAAGTGCCCTGGGAGCTTTGTAGATGGTCAAAGGAGGAGGGGGTCCAAGATGGAGACAGGGTCTGTATGACACGCACTCCCAAGGGCTGCTGTGGGAAAGGACACAAGCTAAAGGTTCTTTCTGGATAAAGTAATGCACTTGGTAATGGATTTCACCAACTGAGCAGAAGCAAGAGAGAAAGGGTTGGAGTGGAATCAGTCTCTTACCATTCACTGCATGGACCACCAACGTTACCAGCAAGCGTCTTTCCGTCATACACAAGGTTAACTGGTCCCTGCCTTGTTGAGTTCTGCTATGGGCACTATTTGGCCCTCCTATGGATAGTATCTCTGCAGGCAGGGCAGCATCTTGTTTCAGTGGTGCCCATACACCCTAGGACTTCTTAGAGGAAGCCAGGAACAGCAGAGACAAGTGTAACTCTAGAACTAGGCATACTTCTGAGACTCTGGCCACCTCAACCCATTGACTTCATAGGTGAAACCATTGAATCCTAGAGAAGGGACAAGTCTTGCCCAAGATATACAGTAAGGAGCTGGCAGAGCTAGGTTTCCTAGCCGTGTCTGAGCACAAGCCTTACTTTCTGCCTGTCCTACCTCCTGGGACTATGTAGCACTCCTGTAATTTACTGGGGAGAAGCAAAAGCGAGAGCATTGGCTGGGATGAGACTAAATAATTAACAGTGACTCCAGTTTATCCGGCACGTCTTCCGTGCTGAGGAGCCCTGGTGGTTTAGCGGTTCAGAGCTTGGCTGCTAACCGGCAAGTTGTGACTTTGACCCCACTAGCCACTCCATGAGAGAATGATGTGGCCATCTGCTTCATGCGGCTGTGAAAACTCTGTGTGGCAGTTCTACCCTCTGAGTCACGGTCACTTTGACAGCAGTGGCTCTGGTCTGATGTTGCATGCCAGTTGCCGGACTAAGGATTTTCCACTGGCCATTTCACTGGCATGTGGCACGATCGTTCCCATTTTACAGATGATAAGACTAAGGCTCAAGAGGCAACGTGGTTTGCCCCATATTTTACTAGGAAGTGGTGGACGTGAAGAGCCTGCATAGGTCAGGCTCCCGCTAAAGCAGAGCTCTTTATCTTCTGCACTGCGCTGCCAGATACTGTCTTGTCCCGATGTTGCCATCATTTCTCCCCGCCATTATGTTATTTGTTTCTATTGGAGAGAATCAATCCAATTCATTCACTCATTTCCTCTTCTGCTCCCTCTCTGTCATGTAGGAAAAATACCCCGGGCTTTTACTGGTCATGTGGCACAGGACTGACTTGCCATGATACTTCTCTGCCCCCACCTCGGGTTGTGCCACTTTGGAAGACCCCTTTCAGACAGTGCAGGAGAGGGGCTTAGAGCCAGGTTGTAAGCATGCCACATAAACTGGCTCACTTGATTCTCACAGAGGCTCTCCCGTGCAGTGGGCACTCGATGCCCACTTAGCAGTTGAGAAACTGGAGGCAGCTAAGGAAGTTCCCCTTGCCCAACAGCTAGCAAGTCCCAGAGCTGGGATTTGAACCAAAGCAATTTGTCTCAAGTCCATGTTGCTGAGCATCACTTAAAAACTCACGTTTTTGTTTTCTGAGGGCCCCTCTCCAATTCTATAAAAGGAGCGTAATTTCCATTCCACTGTGTTGTGAAGAGGGTGTTTTAAACGTATGTTAAACGCATGACACATGATAGGTATTCAATTATATAATTACAATAATTATATTCCTTCCAGCTCTCTGTGGCTCTGTGTAACTGCAGAAGCAAGTGCAACAGGCTCCTTCGTTACAGACGGATGCACAGGGACAAAGATCCAGCAGGTTTTCCTGGGGGAGGGATCCTGAGTCCCCCCGTGAGAGCTTTCACCTTAGCAGACAGAATTGTGCATCCCGCGCTGAACATACCAGGAGGCTCCCTGTCTGGTGGGGCTCAGAGAAAGTGTTCTCAGATCGAAGTCTCCACAATCCCTGGCCTATGGCTAATCTAGATTTAATCAGCAGGGGGGTACATAAAGCTCTGTACCTGGCAAGTGCTGAAGGCCCTAAAATCCAGTCATGATGCAGTGGCCCCAGAAAGTGCTTGTGTAGAGGACACAGGAGGGCAAAGGCATGGATCTGGGTGAGTCAGAGCAGGAGAGGTGGAGGGACTCGTGGTCCACATAGTGAAGGACACCGGCAACGGCCCATTTGCCCCAAAGTTGGTTGGACTCCTGGAGATGCCCGTATGTGTCAGAGCAAATCCCTGGCTGGATTTGTCAGAAATAGGTTGACAGGTCTTTCTTCCAAGGCACTGTTGGATGGACTGGAACCTTCCAAGCATCATCAAAGGGCTCTCTGCCTAACTGTAAGAGGGGCTAGCAATGTAGGCCTTCCAGCCCATGGTTAGGCTGGAGAAGCCCAGGAACGTCATTGCCTGATTTGCCTTCCTCTGAAGGCTAAGTGTCTCAACAGAAAGATGCCATATTTCGAAAACAACTTTATTGACATATAATTCACATTCTCAAATATCCTCCATCTCAATAGGATTCAAACTTCTACACCTCTGACGGTTGGATGATATGATTATTAGAATTACCAAAGGCTCCAGAGAGGTTACTACTATAGTATCTCTCAAACAACTGATAATACTGCCACTCAAGAGGAAAACACACACACAGTGTATACATATAAGTACAAATATGAAAGATGTCACATTTTAAGCCAGATTTAGTAGGTTGCAGATAGTGCCACATGAGCTCAGCGGAAGGGAGGGAGAGGAAGCGTAGCCAGACCAGTCCCTTTCACCTTGCATCTTCCGTTGTGGGGCCTTCCCAGTTTGAAATCCCCTCTGCAGATGCCAGCTGGTTCTCTGTGCAAACGGAGCTCCCCAGCCAATCCTGGCCTACAGAGTGCTGAGGTCTGCAGCTCTCAGGGCCTCGGGGCCAAATGCATCATAAGCCCAGGCCAAGGCTGCAGGAAATTGGGGTCAATTTCCTACTCCCCTGAGGGCCCAACAGAATCCTGGGGCCTGGGGCCCACGGGAGGGAGAGTCGGGGTTCTCCGATTCTCTGACACCGCACAAAGCTGTGGAAAAGGGACTCTGTACCCCAGCCGAGCCGCTGGGCTCCGTGAACGTCCTCTGGCAGCAGCATCTTCAGGAAGGGCCACCCTTCTCCCATGACCAGGGCCCTTGCCACTGTAACTGGACCCTCCGCCAACTGGTGGGGCAGGGAGCCCCCTTTCTCTTATGAATCCTATTCACTCGCAGCTGTTCTCTCAGACAGGGAAGCCCTTTAACCAGTCTTTGTTCCTTTCTGTTCCCTCACATGTCCTTTTCTTCGTTGACTCATGTATTCCTCATCCATGCAATTGTTTATTTCTGTTTATTAAGTGAAATCTGATCACTCCCTATTTATTCATCCCCTGTATTCTTAAAACCGTTCTGGAAGGAGCAAGCATACCTATGAATAAGTGAATGAATGTGAGTCACCTGGACTCCTTGGGCACTGGGGAAGGCTCTGAGGACACATGGGTGTCCAGGGCATCGTCGCAGGCCTTGGGGAGCTCATCATGGAGTTGGGGAACAGATGGTAAACAAAGAGACAGTTGCGTGTGTGCCAGAGACATTGAGAGAGCACGCTGTTGGAGCTGGGGGAGGCATTAGGACAGGATGGTTCTTGGGCAATTAAAAGGTATTCGCCAGGTGGATCAGGGGGGGAAGGGGTCTTAGCAGACAGAAGGAGCAGCAAGGGCATAAGTAGGGCCCTATGAGATGGCATATGGCACGTCTGAGAATGCAGGTAATAATGCAGACTGAAGTTCAAGGTTGGTGGTGACGCGGTGGGGAGCCATGAATTGGGGAATTAAGTAGCGTTAAGGCTGATAGAGCTCTGGTGGCAGGCACGAGAGTGGGGAAGGGAAAGTGAAGGTCATGTGGAACCACTGGTAGGCTTTTCCACTAGCAGAGCAAGGTCACTATCGTAAGCCTCACTTAGAGTTTCTCTTCTTATAAACCCAAAAGAGGTGGAACATACAGTTGTCTGCAGATATTTCAAAAGATGGGCCCCCTACTTAGAACCGCCCCCTATGGGGTAGACCCCCAAACTCCTTCAGTCAGCATGCACGCCTCCACACAGTGCCTCCTGGACTCGCTCATCTCCCTCACCTCCCTCCACGCCCTCCCATGAGGCAGGGACTCAGAGCCACACCAGGCTCCTGCTGCTCACTCAGCTTTCTGACATTTGTGTGCGTCATCCCTTCTCCCAGGAAGACCTGTTCCTTCCTATGTTTGCTACGAGCTAGTCCTCCCATCCTTGCAAATTCTTTCTCAGGCATTACCTCTCCGGGTGTCCCCTTACTCCCTCAACTCCCCAGGTGCTCACAGCCCTGGAACAACACTTACTCAGCATCGCTCAGCACGGCCATGCTTCTGCTACAGTGGCTGCTCATGTGATTCTTCCTCACCAGCTCCCAGGGCAGATATGGTTCTCTTACTCCTGCGTCCCACAGAGCTGGCTCCAGACTGGCACTCAGACGTCCTTAGATCTAGGGGCAGATCTGGAAAGGGTACAGAGGAGCCCTTTGGAGGTCAGAAGGGAGGCGGAGGAGGACGGAGCATCTCTTAGCTTGACCCCGTGCACATAAGATTGGAACACTATTCATTATTTCTTAAAGCAATAGGGGCACACATGGTGCTGACAGTCATGGCACTACACCACCATCCTGTGCCATTAGTGCTTAAGTGGAATGGGAAGGAAGAAAAGAGGAGAGGCGGGAGTCGTGGGGGAGGAAAGACTCTCAAACAGGTGAAGGTGGCCCAGTTAGTATATGATAAAGTCCTGGCATGGATGCTCTCTCTTCAATGGAGAGGAAACAGGCGTTGGTGACACCTGCCTCCTCTTGAAGAGCCCCAGGACTAGTGTTCTTACCTGCAATGGAATCTGGGAACAGATGAGTCCCAGCCTTCTCCGTGAAACAAATGAACAGAACACAAAATATTGTGATGGATGCTCCGAGCAAATTCTCAGACCACTAGGCCAGGAGTTGAGAAACCCGAGTCCGTGGCCCCCTGGGTCTTTGGGAAGTCGGAAGCCCGGGGCTGAGCCCTCAGGTGTCCCATCCGTAACATGGGGACGCTAACAATTCCTCTCGCTTCCGGGGTGATGGAGATAGGACCCTAGTTAAGAAACTGTTTTGAAAGACTTTTCAGATCTCTGGGGAGATGAGAAATCCATTCCTCGCTTATTCTGAGAGACATACCATGGTGGGGAATGGAGAGGTCTCTTTTGGTCCTGACCAATGTTCCCTGGTGTTCAGGGACGGGGAAGCAACATCATCCACTGCCGGAAAGACGGCACCTGGAGCGGCTCCTTCCATGTCTGCAAGGAGATGCAAGGCCAGTGCTCTGCCCCGAACCAGCTCAACAGCAACCTCAAGCTGCAGTGCCCTGACGGCTATGCCATAGGTACGATGGGGCATGGGGCCGGTGGGGGTGGGGGAGCATGGTCATTGGGTACCTTGGCTGTATGAGGCTCTGTCTTGGGGACTTGGGGAACGAAGATATGTACGGGGTGCTAGATCCTGTTCTTTTGGAGCGCCCAGTCTCCTGGGAAAGAGAGTCGGGGGCTCTGCTATGGGGAAATCTGAGCGGATCAGTCGTTGGGGTGTGAGCACGGTTACACATGAGAACAGCAAGGCTGCTGCTGCCTGGGGGGCACAGAGGGCTCTCAGAAGAATGACACCGACACAGAGTGTGGAATAACCTTGAAGGGCAACAGCTAGCACCTAGAGAGCAGGAGCCAGGCATCCAACTGACAGGAGACAGCAAAGAATACATGCTATTTAGGGTAGGGGAGCTGTTGAGGGTGTCCTGTCTGCAAGGTCCTGTATCAGAAACTCTAAAGGTATTTACTTGTACCCTCTTCACTTCCTTTAGCCTTTGCTGAAATCGAGACACAGAGAGGTCACATGACATGCCCCCAAATGTGAGTCCACCCTACTTCAAAGCCCGAGTTCCCCACAATGAGGCTAAGGAATGTTTTCAGCCTCCCTCTGCTGTCCTGATAGGCCAGGTCACAAAACGCTCACCACTAGGGCCGACAATCTGCAGTTTGGTGCCAGGGATCTGCCTGGGTGCAACCAGGTGTCTGGACAGATGCATTAATCACAGGCTCTGCCGCTGCTGGGGAACCCGGGAGTGCATCGAGTGTGACCTCATTTAAGGGCTGTGATGCTGACCTCTTGGGCTGATTCCCTAATTGACCATGATGAAAAGCCCAGGGAATCGAATGTCCTTTGTCACGGCCAATGTGATTTATGGAACTTTCGCCAGGGCTGTCTGGGGTAGAAGGTTATCTGCGCACACATTCACTCCCTCCCAGCCCCTCTGAGCCCCCGTGGTCTGCTCCCGGCAATCCTCCTGCCTTCCTGGGCATGCTGCCTGGATGGCCAGAAGGGGCCCCGTGGCTGGAGGGTGGAGGGTGAGCCACTCGCCATCAGGGCTGGCCACCTCCTCTGGAAGGTGGAAACGTCAGGCCTGAAGAAATGACTGTTGACCTAAAGGTAGAGTAGGAATCGGCACTCTTGCACTTAGTCCAGGGTGTTGGCTCCTATGTGAATGAGAAAATAAGAGAGGCACGGGGCTGCTCTGTCTCTGATACTCAGAAGGTACGTGAAGAGCTTGGTCAAGAGTTGGGAGAGATGGGATCTTGAAGGGTCTGCTGACCTAGGCTTTCCCAGATATTGGGGTGATGGGTGTAGCAGTGGTGAGTCACATGGGTCCCTCTACCCCAAGTCTTATCACCCCGAGAGTGCGGGTGGACACTGTCTGTCTTTAGCTTGTATCTGTCAGTGCCTTTAACTCAATCAAGGTATTAAATGGAAGTGAATGTTCAGAATACACAAGACCAGCACCGATCCGTCCTGGGGGACAATTTCCTATTAAGAGACCTTTATAGAAACAGACTTCTTGCAAAATTTACATTCAGAATGCATGCAAATATATGCCTGCATGCATAAAAACACATATTACAAATTCAAAATTTTCCTGACAAAACACGTTGAGCATCAAGCGACTGCCTAGCATGTCCACCCCAGCTAAGCGTCACACAGACACATCACCCACACACAAGCACATCCTCCACCAGGTAACACATAAACCCACACTGAGCATACATGTCCTCATCACCCAAACACACGTAGACATGGCTCCCACACATTACAGCGACACACGGCAGTCGCCTTGCACATACAAACAAGAGAGGACTTTAAAAAGTTCACGGGGGAAATTTCATTATCTTTTCATTTCATTGCTCCCCGCACTTTGGGGAGCCTTTTTCCAAGCACGTTGTATTTTGTGCCTTCCTGCGGTCCTACTGCAGACAGATGAGCCATCCTATCTGTCTCTGCGCGCACCCTCCACCACCACCCCACCCCCTGCCCGGGACCTTCCTGAGGGTGACGGTGGCATCCCTCTGTTACCTTTTCCAAGGTCAAAGCAGAAAGGGTATCTGTACTCCACCCCTCCCCTGTACTCCACATCCCAGCTGTAGGCTAGATGCCCATTTGATGAAACGGGCATGCAGGGTGGGTGGGACACACTGAGAGGGAAGGGGTTGCGGGTGAGCAAAGAAAGAAAAGGGAAATGAGAAAGAGGGACAGCAAGAGAGGTAGGGAGAAGGAAAGAGAGACCCCAGCTTCCCACCCCCACTCCCCAGGATGCTCTTCCTTCCCTCTGAAAGCCCCTCCATCTACCTCCCAGGCAGACAGAGCCCCTCCTGGATCAGAGCCCATGAGAAGGAGAGGAGGGTGAGGGCCTGCCCAGAAGCCCTGTAAGCAGGGTGAAATGTGTGTGTGTGTGTGTGTGTGTGTGTGTGTGTGTGTGTGTGTGTGTTGGGTTTGGGGTCACATTCTTGAATCACCCTGAGCCTCAACACCGCCCCCCTCCCCGGCTGTAGGCTGGAGTGGTTTAGGTCTTGGGTGACAAAGATCAGCCCTCAGAAAGTTGCAGCGGCGGCTGCTGCCACCATCCTGCTTCTCCTGGGAAGGAGAGTTGGGGGTGGTGGCGGTGAGATCACTGCTCTGTAATGATGCCAATTACGGCTCATATATCACAACACAGCAGCCTGGTCCTGCAGCCCAAGAGCTAGCATGGGGGGTGGGAGATGAGATGCGGGGAAAGAGACATTAAGACAAGACTGCCACCACTGGCTCCCGGTTGGTTATATCCCCCACCCCCACCGCCCCCTTTTCTCTCCTCTTGAGAGAAGATAGCCTTTGTCTATTTCTCAGAGTCTGCATTTTTGAAAAAGAATTTTATCATCACAGGCATGTCTCGTTTCCTGAGTTCTCTTTGCCCCCTAAAAACTCCCTTAGAACAAATCTCAAGACAAAACACGCACCACTAAGTGTATCTGACTGCTTGGGGGGTTCCCCTTCTTTTCTTCACGCTTTTAAAAAGAATCCCTGTGTATTTCCTTCCTTGTTCTCCTGACCACTGTTCCGCCACCCTTTCTCTCCCCTTCTACTGTTACCTCCCTTTCTCTCACCATCGTATGGCTGCACCCGAAGGATAGCCAGGCTTGGAATTCAGAGAGGCTTGGGAGTAAGCCATGCCCACCCGCTGAACAGCGTGAACGTGGTACATTTTGTCCCTCCCCTGAAATGGGTATGATGAGACCCATCTGCTATGGCGGAACTTGCAGGGAAAGACGGTGACATAAGAAAATTGGCTGACAAGGGCAAAAATGCCCACCTTTTGGGCTCGTTGTCCCCATGTTGAAAGTGAAGAAGTTCTAAACCCCATCCCTGGCCCTGTCACCACACTCTTTTTAGACATATGTGTCCCTTAGGTAGAAGATGATGATGACAAAAGGAAGGGCACTAATTAGACAGTGTGTTAGTCTGGGTACATTAGAGAAACAAATCCACAGAAACTCATATGTGTGAGAGAGTTTTATATTAAGGGTAAGTGTACGTTAAGAAAACATCCCAAACCAGTACTTCCCAGGCCCACAAGTCCAACATTAGCCCATATGTCCAACACTGATCTACAAAGTCCTCCTCAATCTCACAAAACACACGCAATGATGCCGACTGCAGGAGGAAAGCCAAGTCAGTGAATGTGTAAGCATCTCAGCACTGGCAGTGGCTCCACACGGCTGCTTCAGCACCCAGGGCTGCATCGGGGTAGGCCCATGTAGCTTCTCCTCAGGGATGTCTTGCAGGAAGTGAGCCTTGCCAGCTGAAGCAGGGAACTGTCTAAGGTAGCTGTACCCTGGCCCCACCATCAGAGAGCAAGAGACCTGAGAACTAGAAAGGTGAGGCTCACAGCACCATTTAGCTCTCCGCCCTTCAATTAATCCCACATGTGTTTATCAGCCAGGTTGGCACTATATATATCACAGCATATAGGTAGATATACACTCGCATTCATAGATGAATATCTAAACTCACATTTTTGATAGATAGATACACATTGCTATTGACTTGACTCCCACTCATACATAGAGCTGCGTCTTAGAGTTTCCAATGCTATAATCAACCCTGGTGACACTGCCTGGTAAATATTGGACTGCTAACTGCAAGGTTGGTGGTTCACACCCACCAGCCACTCCAATAGAGAAAGATGAGGCAGTCTGCTCCTGTAAAGAGTTATAGTGTCTGAAACCCTATGTAGGAGCACTGTGAGTTGGAATCAACTTGGTGGCAATGGGTAATTTTTGTGGAAGCAGTCACGTTTTTTTCTTATAGAGAGGCAGGTTGCTTTGAACCGCCAATCTTTTAGTTAACAGCTAAACCCTTAACCACTGCGTCCCTGGGCTCCTTATTAGACATACATGTATACATGCATGTATGTCTATGCATTGTGTGTGTATATATGCATATGTATAGATGTGTATGTATATACTAAACATTCCCTTCCAAGAATATAGGCATACACCCACAAATATATATATTTGGAAGGGGATGTTAAGAATGGCTAATCCAGTAGGATATTTAAAGCCAAGACTTGATTCTTGCCTCCTGAGTCATTTAATGTTTGCGGGTGATGATCTGAGCACTAAATCAGAGGATGGCCATATGACCGCTTGGGAACCTAAAGCAGGGGGTGGCCAGATGACCTCTACGGAACCTCGATGAGATTCCCGCAGGCCAGTTCTCTGCCTTCAGGCGTGAACATCTCTCTTGCCATGCCATGGACCTCCATGGGCTGGGCTTGAATCTTCAGGTGGCCTCAGACCGTGTGAGGTTAGGCTAGAGTGTGAATGAGCCGAATTATCATCAAGTTGTCAACCCACAGCTTGACAGCGAACTGGCTTCACCCAGAAGCCTCCGACCAATGGCTTCTACACCCTAACGCCGTTATTGTTAGTCATCCTTGCTCTCAGTGAGTCAATGACAGATTTAGTCTTTCATTTACTCCTTCAATCATTTACTTTGTCCTCTGTCCACTGACATCCTTTCCCCCCCATCATGCGAGTCCTAAGTGGCTCCTCCCCATTTGTTCGTTGTCTCAGCCATTCACATATTCAGTTCCTCACTTTGTCAGTGTCTTGCTTGTTGTTTTCATCATTCCATTGGTGAATGGAGCCTGGGAGATGGGCACAGAATGGGGAACACAGACTGTGCTGTCCTCATGGGGTTTGCAGTCCAGCAGGGAGACACGTTATTCATGTGATGGTCACCGTGTGAATGGGAACCAGTCGAGTGCCAGATGCTATGGCTGGTGAGGGGATTTGACCTGTGCGGAAGCCTGTGGGGTCTTCTCTGAGGAAGTGAAAGTTAGCTTGAGGTGTGAAGGGTCATCAGTAACACACTAGTTGAAGAAGAGTGGGGAAGGCCTTTGAGGTCCAAGGGAGGGTAGGAAAGAACAGTAAGGACTAACAGGCTGGCGTGCATTCGCAGGCTCATCTTGAAGTACTGTGCTCTCCCTAAGTAAGAGGGACTGGGTTAGACTCAGAGTCCAGCAGAATCAGTCACCAACCCTGCTCTCTCAGGGACAACACTAACTGTGCAGAAGAGGCACAAGGCGGGTAATACCAGGATGGGAGTGAACCTCATCAGATCAGTGTCCCCAAGAGATAGATGTTCAGAAGGTTTGAACAGAGGCTTGCAGAACCAATAGAATTTTCCCATAGGGAGACAGATCAGGAGGACATTTTAGGGATGGTGTGCACAGGAGTAGTGTGTGTATAGGTGGGGAGTGTGGGGAATGGGTAGAAAACCAGCTGTAGTTTAGTAGGGTTGGGCTCACCAAAGAATGAAGGTAGTCAGTGGGAGATAAGATTGAGCAAGACTCTGGAAAGCCTTGAATGCCCAGCAAGGCGGTTGAACTTTGTCTGGTTGCGGAGAACCTTAGAATAGCTTTTGAGCAGAGGAGAAGCATGACCAAACTGGGCTCGCGGCTGACGAGCCTGGCTCCAGCTGGGTTGGAGACTAGTGAACAGAGTCAGGAAAACCAGAGCCAGCCCTGCCAGGGAAGGTGACCCTTTTGCTACTGCCCCTGGGGGTAGTTGAGCCAGGTTCATTGAACTAGAGCAGGCAGGGTCTACTCCAGGAAGGAAAGTCTCATCCAGGGCGCTGGGAGACTGTGTGCTGAACTGCCCCCTGTGCTGTGTTTGCTCTCAGGGTCAGAGTGTGCCATCTCGTGCCTGGACCACAACAGCGAGTCCATCATCCTGCCAGTGAACGTGACCGTGCGTGACATCCCCCACTGGCTGAATCCCACACGTGTACAGGTGAGTGATGAGGTCAAATGGGTTCTCTCTTCCCTAATGCTTTGATGGAGACCAATTGCTGTGTGGTTTAAGGGGTTATTCAAAAACTCCAAGCTCACTGCTGTCCGGGTGGTTCTGACTCATTGTAACTCTGTAGGACCATAGAACTGTGTCTGTCAGTTTCTGAGACTGTGATTCTTTACAAAAATTAAATGCCTCCTCTTTCTCTGAGGGAGCCACTAGGAGGTTTGAACTATCAATTTGCAGTAAGCAGCCCAATTGGTAAGCCATATGCCACTGATGCTCCTTAGGGGAAGATTAGCACCTATCTATCTATGGGGCACCTATTATGTAACAGTGACAGACCGGCAGGCTCCTGACCAGATGATCATGGAGGGTCTATCCTGGTGGCAGCCGGTGCCATTGTCCACTTGACTTTAGATTTGGCCACCCTCCCTTGGGTCACCCAAATGGTAGGGGCCCCCAAAGCTGATGTGGGATTCCACCTATGCCCTCCAGTGTAGAATGCTTTCTGGGCTTCATGGACCAGATCTGGCAATGGCTGTGCCTCCTGGAGGATGAGAGAGGAGTTGGGGTTTAGCTATGTCTCCCTCCACCCGCCTCTCTGCCGGGGTTCTGGGAGACCTGCCCTCACATACTCAGGGAGTGGCTGTCTGTCTGCCTGCTGCAGATTGCACTGGGCTAGCCGGAGCAGAACCTGATACCTGGTGTTCTGTTTCTCAAATGAGCTGAGGGCATGGATTGCAAGGCCTTCCTCAGCATTCTGGGCACACGGGCCTGGCCCCCTCCCCTCTGGCCCCTAACCTTCTTCTCCCCTTTGCTCTCCACTTGTTTTCTCTCGTTCTTTTCTTCTTAGCTCCGTCTTTGTCTCTCCAGCTTCAGCTCCGTTTTCTGTCTCTCTCTTCTCATTCTCAGTGTCTCTTTCCTGCTTCCTCTGATCTTTCTCACCTTACTCCTATCTCTTCCCTTCCCTTACTCTGCCCCCTGCATCTCCGTCTTCGCTGCCTCTCTATCTACCTCTGACTCTCTCACACATCCTTAAGACAGCCCTCTGCTTTTCCTCCCCACAATGCTTTTCCTATTCCTAATGCCAAATCCCCACCTCCCCTGAGCCCCATTGGGACTCACCCCTGTGGTACACAGAGCCTAGATGCCAGAGTCACAAGATGCTGAAGACCATGGGGTACATGCCCCTCATGGCACAGCTGGAGAAACTGAGCATCAGAGGGCAGGGGAGTCACCCAGGGTCCCACATTAGGTCGAGCTAGAACTGCTGCGGGGCTAGCAGCTCTTTCCATGCCAATCCCTCTACTCCCTGAAGTCTACCTAACTCCCAAACGCCCCAAAGCAAATGAGCCACCCTCCCATTTGGGTACATAGGAGCCCTTCCTGACCCTCCAGTCCCCAAAGGTTCCTGGGCTTGGGATGCAGACCGAGGTCCCTTCAAGGCCTTCCCCCTAACCCTTAGGTGAATTCCCCTTCTTCCTTCTGCGAGCCCAAGGCCCTAAAGAGTTCTGTTATAATTCACTGTGAAATAAATCCAGGGATCTGAAAGCCCGCGAGCCCCCCTCCTCCCAACTACTCCCCCCAGTGCCCACCCACTGCCTACCCGCCCCAGCCCCCACCCAGCTCCCTGGTCTGCCTGTCTTTATTGATGCTGGTCTACCGAGAGCGCCATAACGAGGTTCAGACCTCCACTGGTCTCCGGAGGCCTCATTATCCAGGAGGAAAAAAAATGTGGTAGAAAAAAAGGCGGAGGGCGAAGGGCAGAGATTGATGATTTCCAGGAATACGGCAGAAAAGCTGGCCTCTGCTGCACCCTTGCCCCGGGTGCAGGGAGAGCCCAGAAACAGAGCTGCTGAACAGGCGTTTCCAGGCCCAAGCTGGGCCCGAGTGGTTCCTCCCTGTTTCTGAGCACCAACTCAAGGTAGCGTCTGGGTGGGACGCTGCTCCATCTCCTGCCAGGTCTCTTCCCAGCTGCTGCGAGAACCTAGAAGGGAAGAACTCCCATTTAATAGGCCTGCTGCTGAGTTTGCCCAGGGGGCAAGCCCTTTCCTAGGAGGGACGCAGGGAGGAGAAGGAAAAGGAAAAGGGACTCCCCACTCAGTGAAAGTCTGTAAAACGCAGCCACTGTTTGTCAGCCAGTTTCAGACAGCTGCCTCATTCGGTCTCCACCACACCCCAAGTAGGTAAATGATATCCACATTTAAGCGCCGCGAAGAAGCCGAGGCTCCGAAAGGTTGTCAGAAGCCCAGTTTACTTAACCAATGTGGTCGAATCTGCATCCACCCTACATATTTTGAGTGTTGAATGTATGCAACATATACATACAAAAGAGACAAAATGTATTCCTGCAAAGGGGAACCAACCCCACTGCCATTCGTTGCATCTGACTCAAACGCCCCTACATTCGGGTTTTGGATCTTCATGGGAACAGAGAGTCACATCTTTCTCCCATGGATGGTTGGGAGGTTTGAACTACCAACCTTGCAGTGAACAGTCTAACAGTTACTCAGTAGCACCACCAGGGTTCCCGTGAAAAAGGAACAGTGTTGTGGAAAACCCCGAAGAGAGTCCTAAGATCCGAGATGGCCTAGATCTTGGTTGAATGCTAAGTCCACTCTATCCACTGTATTCAAGAAGCTACACTGCATGCTCTGGAGAGGAATGCAGCCAGAGAAGGAGGGATGAGGCCCAGTTCCAGTGATGTCTCAGGTACTCAAAACACACTCAGACATCCACTCCTGTGACCATCGTCCCTTGGTGCTTTCACTAACCACCTGTTACGCCCCTTCAAGTGGCAGGTCTTCTTTAAGCTCCAGGGCTACGGGGAAAATGCTCAGCTTCTAAAAGAGCTTACCCAGAATCAAACGAGGAACTCAGTAATGGATAACAAAATGCCCAAATAAGTTAAATGATAAATAATATGCTTCCCTATCCACAGGTTCTGTAAGTCAAGGATGCTCTCAACGAAGACATTCGGGCCCCTCTGGGACTCAGGCCATATCTGGGCCTCAGGTTGAGGAAGCTCTCCTAAGCCTTTCTTACATGACCTCAGCTCCATCTGGGGCTCGTCCCCTAGGGACTTTGTCTTTGAGACACTGTTGGATAGAAATAACTCACTTTTCTGTCACCTCCTACATTTCTATCAAAGTCTTTCTGAGCTTTGGTCTTCTCAACAGTCAAAAGAATAAGCGATTTTCTATTTAAAGCTTCCGGGGCTGGAGGAATTTGAGGGAAGGTGGCGTGGTTCAATATCTAAGCCCTGAAATCAGACAGCTGTATATATTTATTTCTAGCACTGCCGTTGTCCGTACGAGTGATTTGGGCCAGGTTGCTTAACTGCTCTGTGTCGCAGTTTCATTTGCGTAAATGAGCATCCAGAATAGTACTCGCGGTGTGCTTCCTGTAGAATTGAAATGAGAAGAAGACTCAGGGCCCGGGGCTTGGAGCATAATACGTGCTAACAAAAGGGTGAGGAAGATAATGAAGGTGATGGTGTTGAGCACGGTCTTGGAGTCAAGGTGACGGTGGTGAAGATGATGACTGTGGCCCCGGAAGACAAACAGTCTGCTCCCTAGCCACCAAGGCAGGGCATGAAAGCTCCCTTACAAATCCTGATCTGCAAGGACTCAGGCTGAGCTAGGTTTCTCCCTGGCGTCGTGAGGAACAAGGCTGACATTTGAGGGCCCATCTGGGATTTCCCAACTTGTGGTGTAAACAGCTCGGTCTTTCCTTCAGTTCTTGCTGCCTGCACCCTCTCCCAGGCCGCCGTGCACACAGAGAGGCCCTGTCGTGAGACAGGTGGGGCCTGCAGCCCTGAGTAATAGTGGAAAATCCAAAAGCCCTGGAAAGATAAATAGGCTCATGCAGATAGTATAAAAGTCCTTTTGCTGAACTCGTGTCAGGTAGACCTCAACTGACAGAAGCTTGTACAACCACACCAAGGCACTCCTACAGATGGATTCAATTAGCTCTCCAATAAAGAGGGAGTGCCGGGAGTCAGATCCCCGGTGGATCCTCACCTTGATGTTTTCTACATATTGACCCACTACCGAATGCCCTCCGACGCGCCTGGAACAAATGCTTCCAGAGACTTCAGCCAGAGTTAAGGTGGTCAGAGGAGGAAAGCAGGCTCTACTTCCCAGATTGGGGAGCAGAAGGAAAGAGAAGGAAGGGAGAGCAGAGCCGCTGGGATGCTTGGGCTGGTCAACATGTATTTGTTGATGGTGCGATGTGAGATTTTGCAGGAAACTTGAGGCTTCTAACACCCAAGCCCTGCCCTCAAGAAGCTTAAAAAAAGGGGGGCGGTGTCCTGGGTTACCTATGCCCACATTATTTCTCTCTCTGCGTCATCAACTCAAGCATATGAAACAGACAGTTGGTACCCATTTCACAGATGGGTGAACCAAGCTTCAGAATGGAAATGTATCAAGAATTTCTGGTCAGAATGGCATCTCCCGCTGCCAGAGCCCATGCTCTTTCATGCACAGACTTGTAAACATGTCGGATGTGATGCCACAGCCCATCAAAGCTCCTGGTCTTTTCCAGTGCACCTTCCATGCATGTTAAATGAAGGCAGACGGTGTCAAAGGAGACAGCAGGAAGGGTGGCAAGATAGACTCCACCTTGAAACACTGTTTGGCAGACCTTCAAGTTATGTCAACGATCTCAAGGTCTTTAATTCAGTCTCCATGAAGCTGGTCTTCTAAACAAGACACTGTGCTAGCCCCGGTATTTATAGGCATGGCACACACACACACAAGTAGTCCAATAGTTCAGGAATTACTGTGTATTGGCAAAGCCATTTTCCTTTTGAAATGGATCCACCCATTTATGAGATAAATATTTATCAGTCACCCTCTTTGTGCAAGGCAGGCACTGGTCTAGGCATGGGAGAGACAAACATGAGCCAGAAGCTCTGTGGAGCAGGCAAGATGGACACCCAGCCTGGGCTTAGCCAAGCCTCTAGCGTCACGTGGTTCTCTTTATTCCAAGCTTATCAAGAAAACCTAATTACAGTTTGACTCCCATAAAGGCTTGTTCTCTGGAGGGAATGGGCTGGTCACATTCTGGGCCATGTGACTGTTCACTTCTTAATTAAAATTAATCAGCTGGCATTCAGCCGAGAGAGCAAGCCCTGATCATATGGACTTCACAGCTGGTTCTTGACAGTGTCAATTACATTTATATCCTGGTTGTTGTTATTTTGGATTTTTAGAGGAAGTCATAATTTTGCATAAAAAGCGAGGCATCTATGACAGAATCGAAAGGGGACCATGGAGAATTTTTGTTACGCCCCTTCCTGACACTAGTTTACCTTCTTATTTTTTCCCCACACACTTTAAAAGCAGATCATCATGTTGGCATTTATGTCACAACAGGCTTTAGATCGTGCCTGGAATTGACTTGATTTCAACTCCTGGTTTATTTACCTCACATCTATGACACTTGGGAAATGTATACTCTTTTTGACAAGAGACTAATGCCTACCACACAGCATAGCAATGAGGAATAGATGAGATAATGCACAAAGTAATTAGCACCACAGATACACTCAGTACATTTTAGTTGTCATCATTACAATAATTATTGTTATTAAAGGAGGTTATAAATAAGTCTTGAGATACATAACTACAACTCGGCTTCAGGAGGCTGGGAAAGGCACCACCACAAAATACGTCTTCGGCAGACATTTAAGGGCTAACCAAGGTTTCTCCAGGTGATAGGTAAGGAAGGACATTTCAGTGCAGGGGAACATTGATCATGAAGTCACTGGGGTATAAAAACACAAGGTGAACTCAGGAGTTTTGAGTGGGCCCATAGGGCCTGGCAGCAGGTGACGCTATAGAGTGCTCGGCCTTCCCAGAACTTTGAACCGGCAGCCAGGACAATCTTCATCAGACTTAAAGAGTAATGCCTGGGAGTCCATTTTTAACATGCAGAGTCCTGGGCACTGACCTCAGAAATTTAAACCCATTCGGTCTGAAACAGGACTGAGGACCTTTTTAACGCCCTCTCACAGTGATGCTGACAAAATGATGCTTAATGTACATTAAACCCAACTTCATACCTTCCATCCCCCATGTTCCTGTAGACACAGACACACACTCTCTCTCCCTGCTACTTTTACCCCAACTCTGTCAATTGGTCAAACTCAGCCAGGATGTTTGTGATGAGCCTCTCTGATCCGGTCTCCTACCTCTAGCCCCTCTCCTCAGCCCTGGTTTCTCGTAGGGAAGCATGGAATCATGGCACATGCTGTGAGCACAATATTATTTGAGTCTTCTGGCTCCTATTATTGCAGAATCCAGGCAAAGGCTCCATGCAAATGCCAAGGTGATGTCAGCACTTGGAAGCTCCAAGAAGTGGGGTAGTTGAATGTGGTAGAAGCGCCGGAGTGGTTTCCTCCCAGTCCTCAACCCCTCTAACCATTTGTTCCTCCTTTTTCTCTCTGCAGAGAGTTGTCTGCACTGCTGGTCTCAGGTGGTACCCTCACCCGGCTCTCGTTCACTGTGTCAAGGGCTGTGAGGTGAGTGTCAGGGCAAGAGCCCCATTACCTTTTTAGAAATGATTCTTCTGTCATTATAATTATTTTAATGATGGCTACCATGAACGGTAGCTATGGATTATTATTACCATGGATTAACGAACATCTCAGACAGGAATTGGCAATCCCATTTTAAAGATGACAGAATTGAGGCCCAGAGATATTAAGGAACATGAGGGGGCACCCCCCAAAAAACTGGAAACAAAGTTCCACTGGTTGGAGCTTTCATTGTATGCATTTTTCCCACTAGGCTAAGGTGACCAGATTTTAACATTGGTAAAGTGGGACACCATTGATAAAACTCATATCCTGGCAAAGTAGCCACATGGCAGCCGAAAACTGTATACCCTAGCTTGTCGTGCATTCTTTCCAGAAATTGGGACTTTTTAAAAATGCCGCAGGATGCGGGAAAAATTGTTAAAAATCAAGACTGTCCTGCCAAAAGCGGGACGTCTGGTCACCTAACACAAGGCAAGCATCCAGCAACTCGCTCTGAGTTAGTGCACCCAGTAGTGTCTCTAGGAAAGTTCTCTCTGGTCACAGTGAATTTTTTGTGAAAGCAATTTCACTCAAACCATGTTTTTCATGATGGTCGATTTAAGAGAACATTGTACGGCTGTGAAATGTTGTCTCCTGCTTGGGAAAACTGCCACAGAAACTGTTGTGATGTTGAACACAGCTTACAAGGACAGCGCTATGGGAAAAACTCCAGTGTACGAGTGGTTTTGTTTCAAGGTGAAAGGTGAAATGTCGATTGATGGCAAACCTCATCTGGACGTCCAACAACTTTCCAAATGGTCAAAATGTTGACTCGTAGTGCACTTGGAGTTCATTCCACCAGGTCAGGCTGTTAATCAAGCTTTCTATTTAGAGGTTCTGAAAAGATAGTGTAACAGTCTGTGACAGCACACATGACAATATACCGGCTCACCTAACCATCTCAGTGTGCCAGTGTTTGCCAAAAGAACAGCATGCCTCTCTTTCCCCACACACCTTACTCAGCTGACCTTGCTCCTTGCAACTTCCTCTTGTTTCCACAAATGAAGAGGGACATGAAAGGGCAGTGATTTGATGACTTAGAAGTAAAGAAAAACCAAACCAAACCAAACCAACAAATAAACAAACAAACAAACAAACAAAAACCAAACAAAGAAGGTGCTGTAAGCCAACCAAACATGAGTTTGAAAAGTGTTTCCATGAATGGAATTGCAGATTTGACAAATGTATTAAGTGTAATGGAGAGTACTTTAAGGTGATAAGGCTATTTTGTTTTAAAAATTAAATACATAGCTTTGAAAAAAATCTGGGTTTTTTGGAGGGTACACCCTCTTATACCCAAAAATGCAATTACTAGGTAACTGAATTGGAATTTCAATCCAGGCTTTTCTGCTTCCAAAGCTGTGTCTATATAATACTGGATCTATGAAGGAGGGAAGGAGGGAAGATAGAGTGACTTAGCAGCTTTAACATACCAGGCCTTTTTACCAACAGTGTCACACTTAGTCTTTGGAGAGCCACATGAGGTAGGTTTTTGAAGTTCCCATTTTACTAAGGATTATTGCTCATGGATCATTTGCTTCTGCCCCACAACCCTGTCAGTCGCTCTCCAGAAATAGTAAAGAAAGCCAAAATCCTTACTACTGGACTAGTAGGTAATATGATGAAGAGATAGAAGTTGTCAAGGATTTCATGTTGCTTGGATCTACAATCAGTGCTCATGGAAGCAGCAGTCAAGAGGTCAAACACACATTGGATTTGTTAAATCTACATGTGATCTAAAGCTTTGAAAAGCAAAGATGTTACTTTGAGAACTTAAGGGCCTGACCCAAATCATGGTATTTTCCATTGCCTCATTCATATATGTGTGAAAGTTGGACATTGGGTAAGTAAGACCGAAAGAAAATCAATGCATTTTAATTACGGTGTTGGCAAACAAAATCGAAAATACGAAGGACTTCCAAAAGGAGAAGCAAGTCTATCTTGGGAGAAGTACAGCCAAACTGCTCCTTAGAGGCAAGGCTGGCGAGACTTCATCCCACATACTGTGGACATGTTATCAGGAGAGACCACTCCCTGGAGAAGGACATCATGCTTGGTAAAGTGGAGGGGTAGCAAACAAGAGGAAGACCCTTGAAGAGATGGAGTGACACAGTGGCTGCAACAATGGGCTCAAACATAAGAACAATTGTGAGGATGGTGCAGGTCCAGACAATGTTTTCTTCGGCTGTACATAGGGTAACTAGGAGTCAGAACGGACTCAATCACACCTAACAACAACAAATACCTATTTATTGTATATTCTGGAAAATGAGAGAGAGGGGAGGATTTGGCCTAATGTTGCAATAGCATAAGCCTAGGTCTCAACCTCCATGCTCAAGAGAGCTTTAACCCTTCACTAGGCCACTTCCTGTCCAGGAGCCATTCTCTGACCTGGGTCATGAAGTATTATCTCTGGGTTACACATTTCTTTCTGTGTAGTGGTCAGTAACTCTCCATGGACTATTTATAGGGCACTAAGTTCTGTAGCCTTTGAGAACACCCAGTGTCCCAAACTTCAGCCAGGTGTAGCAAAAGCAAGGCCACTTTTGCTTCCTTCCAACCCATTGGATTAGTCCAGGATTTCAGGTAACAGACTTGGGTGACCTGGGAACTCATTCTGCTGAGTTGGCCGTCTGGGCAACCAGTGTGACAGCAGAATTTGATCTTCTCTTGAATCAGCACGGAGGCCTCAGAACCCCTCACCTGTCAGGCTCTGAGCCCTGCCAGTGATGCTTATCGCCTTTGCCCTTGCAGGTGCCCCTCATCTCTTTTCTCTGTACACTGGAGCGAGTAGCTTGTCATTTGTCTGGGGCTGAAATGGAAGCTTAAAATTGCTCCCAATACTGGGACCAGTGAGGAGCCATCAGCACAGTGTATTGAGTAGTAGCTGGGATAGAGCATTGATTTTGTGATCTCTGAGTCCTGTGTCCAGTACCCTAAGTTGTGTGTCCAAAGGGGTCATTATTTATCTGTTGTCATAACTTTGCTGAGTGCATGCTATGTAACAGAACTATGTGTGGATTTTGAATGCATTTATTTTACCCCCAACAACTTAGGAAATCTTCTCAGAATCAACTTGCCTTTCATCCATCCACCCATAATTTTACTAAACAATTATTTACCAAACTTATATGAGAGAAAGGTTGAGTCAAATTGCCCAGCGTTTTCTGGGAAATCTAGGGGAAACAAACAAACAAAACAGTGGCATCACTACAATCCAGTGTGTGCAGGGAGGGGGGTGTGGACCACGTGGACACTGCTAGAGGAAGTGAAACCAAAATGACTCCCAGATCCGTGGCAGTTGGAGTGGCAGGAGAGCTGGCAGTAGTTGGGGAGAACAGCTAACGCAGGGGCATCACCAGGGCTGTAGTCACCCATCACCCAGGGCATGACTCATCACCACCCCCACCACCTGCAATCACGGTGTCGCTCCCTGGAGTCGCATGATGACAGGAGGAAGAGAGGCTCTCTGTCTCGGAGAATGGGAGAGGGGAGGAGCTGTGGTAAGCCAAAGGAGACAAGGACTGGAAAGAGGGAAAGACGGAGTCGTTCCTCCCACAGAGGTGGAGGGCAGGAGAGGTAGAGGGTAGGAGGGGTGGTTATTTGCGGATGGGCCCTGCTCAATAAGCTGGGGTGGGGAGTGACTCCACAAGTTACAGCACTGCGTGACATGGTACAAAAATGTGTGATTCACATTCCTTGTCCATGAGAAACTCACGGTATCGTAATAAAAAGGAGGTAGACAATTAAAGCAAGAGTTCTGAAATGACGTGCCAAGAGCTATAACCAAGGCAAGTACAAGAGGCTGTGGAAGCCCAGAGCAGCCTGGGTACCAATAAAGAAAGGAAAAGGAGACTTGTCGGAGAGGTTGGCTTTTGAGCTGGATCTTGAAGGGTGAGCTGATTGTCCTGTTACATGACTGGTGAAAGGAACAGTGTGAGAAACGCCAGAGATGAGAGAAACCTCTAAGTAGCCAAGCTTTCCCCTCTGATGGGGACAATGCCCCCAATGAGAGGTGATTGTTTTCAGGGGCCAAACCAAGGGAGAACCACCTTCATTTGTTAATTTTTTATTCTCTTCCATCCCGATACTCCTTTACCAAGTCACTGCTTTTATTTTAAACAACAGAAAACTGGTCTCCTACATGAAGAATCTGGTCGCATGTGAAATGAGGAAGAACAGAAAGAACAGAGTCCATAGGCAGATCTCCTGAGCTCAGACAAAAACAGCCTGTCATTTATTTTTCTCTGTGCCCCCTTCCTTTGATATGAATATAATGATGCATTTGCATGGCAGCCACCCACCCACGTGCACGTGAACACAGACCCAAGCATAGCCCTTCCTTGTGCTTAGCTCCACCTTGCTGAGATCACCCTTCAGAGCACAACATGGTAGTGATGAGATGAAATCTGCTACCATAAACTTGGCGTAGTAGGGCTCTGTGTGTGAGCATCTTGAGGACAAGCAAAATCCAGGGTTGCCACACAGAATGGACTCCTTGGGAACTGGATTCCGAGTAGGGAGAAGAAGCTTGTGGATCACAGGTGCTGTGCTGGAATGCGATAGTCTTAGCCAACTGATGGCATCTTCTTCCCAATCATTGAACCACCGAGCATTAGAGAACTAAAGGCTTCACTTTGCTTCACTCACTTTATATCTATCAAAGTGGTTTTAATTTCATCTTCATTATAGATCCAGGGGTCCCACAATTTTGTCTTTGAGAAATCAGTGGACAAAATTGTATCCTTCATTTTTGTTTTGACTAGTAAGACTCCTGGTGAGTGCAGAGTGGTTATACATTGAGCTACCAATGCCAAGGTCAGCCTTTCAACCCCCCTGGCCGCTCTGTAGGAGAAAGATAAGGCTTTCTACTCTCAAAAATAATTATAGTCTCAGAAACTCACATTGGCAGTTCTACCCAGTCCTACAGAGTTGCCATAAGTTAGCATCAATTCGATGGCAGGGAGTTTGGTTTTGAGTAAGAATCTAAGACATAGAGGAAATAAGCCAGTTAACCAACAATCACCCAGTAGCACCCCCACCCGCAGCTGAGGGATATTTGGAAGACTAGAAGTCATGTTTTCCAAATCCTTACCACCTCCCTTTCCACTGTGCCAGTATAATCACAGTAGATTGTGCCCAGCACAGAAGTAAATGCTGGAGAGACAAAAATGACTTAAACATTGACCATGTGTTTGAGGGGTTTTCAGTCATTCACTAGCTACATACACATAAACAGATCATAGGACACAGTGCACCGAAGACTAGAAAAGGGAAATGCGAGGGGGAGAGGGTGGTCAAAAAGTTCATGGGGGAAAAAAATCCCATGTTTTTTTATTTCTGCTTTTCCATGAACTTGGTGAAGCTCCCTGGGCCTGTAGCAAGAGAATCACAGAGACGCCTGGACTTGCCCCCAGATGGCTCTGAGTTCAGATCAGTCGTGGCTGAACCCAATCGTCTTTTAAAGGAACATGGGGGAGAGATCTCAATCACTGTGTCGTAGATACAGCCTAGCGTGGTGAAGAAAACAACAGGGCGTCAATGGTAGGATTTCATCACTACAAGGCTAGGGCCCTGGACCTCAAGACCTCCAGCTGTAAAGCAGGATCGGCAATGTTTACCTGACATGTTCAGAGAATTAAATCATACAAATAGGTAAAGCGTGTGATGCCAGGTGTGTCTGCATTCCTTTCTCAGTGAGAGGCAGACAAAGAGACAGAGACACACAGAGAGAGAGAGCCAAGTTCACCGCTATGAGTCAATGCTGACTCATAGCGACCTGTAGGACAAGGGAGAACAACGCCTGTAAGTTTCTGAGACTGTAACTCTGTACAGGAGTACAAAGGCCGGTCCTTCTCCCTCAGAGAAAAGTGGCCCTGAAATCCACACGGACCATGGTGCCAAAACCTTTATCCTTCTTGGGAAATTTACATTCATTCATCTTACTAATATGAAATTATATAGTTGCATATATTTTCTTATAAATGATGTTTTCAATTACTAGGAAAAAGTGAGCTTGAGAATGTTATTTCTTCAAGTTAAACACTCTACTTACTTCAGGAAGATGCAACTGGTTTCTGTTTATGGTTCTGCATACCCAAACTTGCCTAGAGAAACTGTACTTCAGTTGAGAATAATTTGGCTAGAGAAGAATCTTTACAAGTATTAGAAATTAATTGATAGCTTATCCAAGAGAGTGGGGGGAATTGAAGCCAGGGGGTCTGACTGTTGAAGTTTGAGAGAAGAACTGACATTCAGGATCCTACCGAGGCTTGTGTTGGGGTTGGCTCCCTTCATTCCCAAAGGCTAATAAGACCTTCTTTTCTTCCTCCCTTGTTCCCCCATTATAGCCCTTCATGGGAGACAATTACTGTGATGCCATCAATAACCGGGCCTTCTGCAACTACGATGGTGGGGATTGCTGCACCTCTACAGTGAAGACCAAAAAGGTAGGCCAACAATCACTTACCTATTGCTTCCTGCACGCGTGTCAAGCTCACTGGGCCAGGATTACCCCTGTAGGCTGGCAGAAACCTTCTTGCTCGGGTTGTGTCAGTACTCTACCTTCAAGCTTTATTTTACTATTTTTATTCTTGTGGAGCAAGGTATATCAGAATCATGGATGATGTATGTGGACTTGCTCCCTTACCTGCAAAACTTAGATTCAGTATAACAGCAGACCATTACAGTAGCAGTGCATACTTCGGGAAGGCAATGGACCACTGCGATAGGGTCCCTAGAGAAGGCCCCTGTCATAAATGAGGGGATGGAGACTACTGTGCGGAGGGAAAGCTATCTGCAAAGAAATGTGAACGGAGGGAAAGGGGCAGGCATGTGACCAAGCCAAGTGTTTTAGGCAGAGGAGTAGCCGGTAAAATCCTAAAGAAAACACACGTTTGGAGTATGGTTGACGTTTAGAGCAGTAGAGAAGAGAGGCCTTCCCAATAAGGTCACTCATGACCCTTGAACTGTTTACAGTGTCCTTTTATTCACACTTGTAGAATTGGGAGAGTGGGTGTCTTGGTCGTGATTGTCATCCTTTGTGTATCATGGTAAACATAACGATGATTCAAGTGTTTATAGTAAATGTGGAACATTTTAATGCGATGGACGTTGGGTGCAATATAGCACCGATGAAACCTACAACTTTCCTATAGTTCTTTAACCCCCACCGCCCCAACTATCATAACCCCAATTCAACCTTAGAAATCTGGCTAAACCAGAGTATGTACAGATCAGAGCTCACAACACAGGGAATCCAGGACAGATGAAACCCTCAGAACCAATAATGAGGGTAGCCATACCAGGAGGGGAAGGGGAAGGTGGGGGAGAAAGAGGGAACTGATCACAATGGTCAACATATAACCCACTCTAAGGGAGACAGACAACAGAATAGTGGGTGAAGGGAGACAGCAGTCAATGTAAGACATGAATATAAATATATAATATCAAGGGTTCATGGGGGGGGGGGGAATTAGCTGATACCATGGGCTTAAGTAGAAAGAAAATGTTCTGAAAGTGATGAAGGCAACATATGTACAAATGTGCTCAGCACAGTGGATGCATGATGAATTACGATAAGAGCTGTAAGAGCCCCCACTAAAATGATTTTTAATAAATAAATTAGTTCTTAAAAATTTATTTTAAAAAAATAAATGAGATGGACGTCAATCACTCAGGGAAGAGTGGCCATTTCCACTTCCCTGACAGGAGCTGGAACCAAAGTTTGGGGTTCTCGTTGAAAGTTGGGAAAGAGGTGCTAGACCCGAACAATTCAAGTAAAGAGCAGTTCTTTTGATCAGTGGGTTGATAGGTAAATGGTTTTATTTTTTTATGTTCATGGACATCCTGGATTGAAAGACCATTGAATCTCCAGGATCACTTGCATGAATCTATTATTTTTAAAGAGGGAAGAAAGTTCCAGAGGCTGGAATGAACAAAGAATCACAGGCAGTCACAGAACAGCCCTGGTGATCTGGGGCAAACGTTTTCTTTTATAGATGGGGAACTGGCCCAGGTCTGGACAGGAAATGGGACTGTGTCCATGTTGGCACAGTAGGTGATAGAGTGAGGCAGAGCAAGATTCCTGCATTCCGATCCAAGTCCCTTTATCCTGCCGCATCCGAAAGAACATTGGCCTTAAAAGAAAGATGCTCTGATATCACTTATATGAAACCTCTCAAATAGGCAATGAATACGTACTAAAGTTTTCATGGTTACCAGGCGTAGGAGATGAGGATACCAAGTCACTGTTTGAGAAACACCGAGCTTCTGTTTGTGGCGATGGAAGATTTGGTAATGAACATTGTTGGCGGTTATACAACATGATTGATGCATTTGTGGCAATGATTACACACGTGAAAAATGTTGACTTGGCAAAGGTCGTGAGATAGATAACCTAATATATTTGTTGTTGTAAAATACAGATTTTCACAGCAATAGAAAAGAAAAAACAACATGAAAATACACCTAAAATATCAGCTTAATCAGGCAAGATCCATGGAACTCACTCAAAGAAGAGCACTATTGCTGCCACTTTTTTGAATGACAAGTAGTAATAATAGGGTTTTCTGAGGTTGGTCAGCCTTACAAGCAATTTTTAAGCACACCTACCTTTTTTATTTGAATAGATCACTGAAGGCATATATTTCAACTTCCATACAAGAGCGTAAAATATATTTTCTGCTAATGAGTTTTATGATTCACACAGGTATGGAACAAAAGACTTTTTTTTAATATCTAGAAAATAGAAGTGAACCAAATAATTCATTGACTATTATCCTCTAAAGATAACCACTGCTTTCCTTCTGGTGTATTTTTTTCTGTATGTAAGTGTGTGGGTGGATATGTCTATGTATACAGAATTCATTTCTATTGACTGTATTTCCAGTTTTGAGTCTTGTTTTCTTTGCTTTGTTCACTTTGTTGTATTGTGAGGTGCTGTCACGTCTGTTTTGATTCAGACAGCCTTATGTATGACAGAACAACATACTGCCTGGCAGCATCTTGTTCTATGCCAATCTCCCAATGATTGCAATATGTGAGCCATTGTTATAATCATTCTGTCAATCCATCTAATTGAGGGTCTTCCTCTATTTCGCTGACTCTCAGCCAGACAGTACCTCCTCCTGGGATTAGCCCCTTCTAAATACATGTCCAAAGCATGGAAGATGAAATCTAACTCTCCTTCTTCCTAAGGAGAATTCTGACTGAACTTCTTCCAGGAAAAGAAATTATTCATTCCTTTGGTAATCTATGACATACTCAATATTTTTCATTGACAGCATAATTCTTTTTTTTAATCATTTTATTAGGGGATCATACAACTCTTATCACAATCCATCCGTACATCAATTGTGTAAAGCGCATTTGTACATTCAATGCCTTCATTATTTTCAAACATTTGCTCTCCACTTAAGCCCCTGGCATCAGGTCCTCATTTTTTCCCCTCCCTCCCCACTCCCCCTCCCTCATGAACCCTTGATAATTTATAAATTATTTTGTCATATCTTGCCCTGTCTGACGTCTCCCTTCACCCACTTTTCTGTTGTCCGTCCCCCAGGGAGGAGGTCACATGTAGATCCTTGTAATCAGTTCCCCCTTTCCAACCCACCCTCCCAGTATCGCCACTCACACCACAGGTCCTGACGGGATCGTCCTGACGGGATCATCCGCCCTGGATTCCCTGTGTTTCCAGTTCCTATCTGTACCAGTGTACATCCTCTGGTCTAGCCAGACTTGCAAGGTAGAATT
>NW_022111310.1:20060091-20092399 GCF_000313985.2 Echinops telfairi
GCTAGATGGCCGCTTGTTTACCTTCAAGCCTTTAAGTCCCCAGACACTATGTCTTTTGATAGCCGGGCACCATCATTTTTCTTTGCCACATTTGTTTATGCACCCATTTGTATTCAGCGATCGTATCATGGAGGCGAGCACAAAATGATATGATTTTTTTTGTTCTTTGATGCCTGATAACTGATCCCTTCAGCACCTCATGATCATACAGGCTGGTGTGTTCTTTCATGTGGGCTTTGTTGCTTCTGACCTAGATGGCTGCTTGTTTACCTTCAAGCTTTTAAGACCCCAGATGCTATATATTTTGATAGCCATGCACCATCAGCTTTCTTCACCACATTTGCATATTCACCCGCTTTGTCTTCAGCAGTTGTGTCGGGAAGGTGAGCATCATAGAATGCCAATTTAATAGAAGAAAGTATTCTTGCACTGAGGAAGTACTTGCGAAACAGCATAATTCTAATGCTTCAACTTTTCCTCATTCCTCTGGATTCATTATTGAGCTTTTGCATCTCTATGAGGCCATTGAAAATACTGTGACTGGAGTCCATTGTACCTGATCCTAAAAGTGTCATCTTTAATCTTCTAAACTTTAAGAAGATATTTTGCTGCAGATTTACCCAACACGTTATTTGATTTCTTGAATGTTGCTTCCATGGGCATTGAGTATGAATCTAAGTAAAAAGTATATCCTTGACAACTTTAGTCTTTCCTCTACTTATAATAATGTTGTTTATTGGTCCAGTTGTGGAGATGTTTACTTTGGGGTATTTTTGTTGTTGATTTTACATTGACATGTAATCCATAATGAATTCTGTAGTCTGTAAGATATTCATCAGTAAGTGCTTAAAATCCTCTTCACTTTCAGCAAGCAAGGTTGTGTGTCATCTGCACATTGTAGGTTGTTACTGAGACTTCTTCTGATCCTGTTCTAGATTTTTTTAGCTTATTTTCTTGGCACATAGAGTGAAAAAGTATAATGAAAGGATCTAACCCAGGCACACACATTTCTGATTTTAAACCATGCATTACCTCCTTGTTCTTTCTAAACAACTGCCTCTTGATCTGTGTCAAGTTTGTGCATGAGTACAATTAGTGTTTTGGAATTGGTGTTGTGAAAAACATTCTTTGTGATGTAATCTATAGTTTCTGATTGTCCTTACAGTCATATGCCATTTCATAGTCAATAAACACAGATTAACATCTTTTTAGTATTTTATTTTTTCAGTCAAAATCCATCTGACATCAGTGATCATATAAATCTCTTGTCTCAAATCCTCTTCTGAATTTGACTTGGATTTTTGACAGGTCCTGACAGTGTACAACTCTAATTATATTTCCATTACCTTTAGCAAAATTTTACTTGCATGTGATATTAATGATATTGTTTGATAATTTCCACAATCTGTTGGATCATCTCCCTCTGTAATGGGCACAAATAATGAACTGTTCCTATTTTCTGTTGGCCAGGTGACTATCTTATAAATTTCTTGGCATAATTGAGTGCTTCCAGCATTATATCAGTTTGTTAAAACAGTTTAATTGGCATTTAATCAATTCCAGGAACACCCACCCCCTTTTTTTTAACCAATGCCCATAAATATTATTAGTTTTTGATCATATGCTAAATCCCGAAAGGGTTGAACATTGACCAATTATTTTTGGTACAGTGACTGTGTATTCTTTCCATCCTCATTTGATACTTCCTGAATCATTAAATATTTTGCCCATAGGGTACCTCAGTATTGCAACTCAAATTTTTTCTTGTTTAATTTTTTTAGCTTGATAAATAATGTTTTCTAACTCCAAGTCTTTATATATGTTTCATTATACTGCTTTACTTTACTTTCCCAAGCTGCCCTTCGGAATCTTCTATTCAGTTCTTTACTTTTTCCATTCACTTTAGCTACTCTACAGTCAAAAACAACTTTCAGAATTTCTTCTGACATCCACTTTACTCTTTTGTTTGTTTGTTTAATGACCCTTTGCCTTCTTCATGTTTCAGGTCCTTCATGTCACTCCATCATTCATCGTATTAACCGATGTTCAGTGTGTCAAATCTGTTCTTGAAATGACCCCTAAATTCAGGTGGGAAATATTCAAGGTCATACTGTGGCTCTCATGAACTCTAAAATCTTTCTCCAACTTAAAGGTGAACCTGCATATGAGAAACTGATGATCTGTCTTGGCGATTATTCCCTGGCTATGTTCTGACTGATGGCTTTGAACTTCTTCATCATTTCTTCCCACAGATATAGTCAATTTGACTTCTGTGTATTTCATCTGGCAAGTCCATGTGTATAGCCACTGTTTATGCTGTTCAGAAAAGGTATTCCCAATGAATTAGATGGTTGGTTTTGCAAAATTCTATCATGGGATTTGCAGCATTGCTTCTGTCACCAAGACCATATTTTCCAACTGTTGATCCTTTATCTTGGTTTTTGACATTCACATCCCATCACCAGCCATTGTCAAGGCATCTGGATTGCATGTTTCATCAGGTTCAGACTACAGATGTTTGTGAAAACCTTCAATGATTTCATCTTTGGCATTAGTGGTTGGTGCACAAATTTGAATAATAGTCATTTAACTAGTCTTACTTGTTGATGTATAGATATTATCCTATCACTGTTGTGCTATGCTTCAGGATGATCTTGAAATGATCTTTTTGGTAATGAATGTGTTGCTGTTCCTTTCATCATTCCTGGCTCAGTAGATAACACAATTGTGTTGATTTTAAATGGCCAATACAAATCCATTTCAACCCATCCATATGAGAACATCAGACTTCAGGCATTCCATTTTCAGTTTCATGATGGCCAATTTTCCTAGCTGTATACTTTGTGCAGTCTACATTTTAGTATTGCCTGCTTGTACTCGTTTCTTCTCATCTTGCGTCATGGAGCACCACCACATGAAAGTCCCAAAAGCTTTCTCCCATTCACCAATTTCAGGTCAACTCCACTCGGAGGAGGCAGCTCTTCCCCAATTGTAATGAATGCCTTCCAATCTGAGGGGCTCGCCTCCAGCGTTTTTATTCAATATTCTGCTGCGATTCATAAGGTTTTTACCATGCATAATATTTTCAAATTTTTAGTGAGTAAATCGCTAGGTCCCCCCACTCCCTGCCCCCTTACTCTGTTTTAGTCTGGAAACTCTGCTAAAACCTGCCCATCATGCTTGGTCCTATTATGTAAGACATGAGGGGCATAGCTTCCAGCATTATAGCAACATACAAGCCACCAAAGTGCCACAAACTGACAGGCAAGTGGTGGTTTGCTCTTTAAGCACAGGATACCTGATATCAGAATTATCTATTAGTAGAAACTTTTAAGGTGTATTTTTTGCTGCATTATTGTTAGTTATGTGCTTGTGATGTATGATAATTTATGAGTTTCCAGATCCCACTTTATTTGAAACTTTTGCATGACTTCGGTTTATCACAATTATAAATAATGTTACTCCCGAATATCTTTCTCCATAAATACTTCCACAGTTCCACTTATTCTTTTATAGTTGATTCTTAGAATTGAAATGACAAGGATAAAGGGTGTGAGCATTTTTAAGAACCTGGATAACTACTATCATATTAATGCGGCATTACTGTTTTACTGCATGGGAGTCAGGTATCTTTTGAAAGTGAATGGACATTGAAGTCTATGTTTTAAACAGAAGTTCATGTAGAATTATGGCACTTTGTTTACCTGACACCACCGGTTAGAACAAGTGCAGCTCTGATTAAAATTATTTTCCTACATGCTATAAATAAGTTGTATAGCAAAGCATTTAGAAAACGGACTTATTGAGAAACATTTTTAAATGGATCGTTATTTCTACAGAAAGCATGGTTGGGATATGAAGTCATGAGACTGAATTCCAGGTGCAGATTCCAAGTTATTATACAGTCAGATGAGTGAGTGTGTGGTGTGTGTGTCTGAGAGAGAGAGAGCTTTAGCAAGTTCTTGGGGCAAAAAACAAACTTTTCATTCTATTTTTCAGGAACTGTTTGAAGCCCCCTGGGTGTATGTGTATACATATGTAATTATTTATTTTGTTATTAACACCAAGTCATCATTTGGCTTTTATCTTCCTGTCCTGGGTTCATTTCCGACTTCAGAGCCATGAGGTGTATGGCGATGCTCCATTGAAGGACTCTTTTTGTTGGTGGTGGTAGTGGGTCTAAGGTGTTGTTTTTTGTTTTAATTTTATTTTCCATTTGCATTCAAAATGCAATGCTGACTTTTCGTGTTAAAGACTTCCTTTCTCCCACGTTAGACTGCTGCTCCTTCCAGCTGGTTGAGACAGCAGAATGGAGATGACCATGTACATTTCCGTTATCCAATGAGATGTGTGTTTAGTTTCTCCTATGTGGACAAGACTGTGCCAGACAGACATGGGGACCACCCCTTTGTGAAACTTGCAGTTGATGAGGGAGCCTGATAAACAGCGTCGTGCTTCTACTTACCTCTAAGAAAAGACAATGGGAGAAGTGTGTAAGCTCTTATGGAGAACGGTGTTAGCAGCAGATAAAGCATTGAGGAAATGGCATTGATGTTGAAGTTTTCCTGGTGAACACGAGTGGTGACTGGGGCAGAAGGCATAAAGCCTGTTATAACTGCGTATGAAGTACAAATTAGAGAATCAAAAGGTCTAAAGCTCTAAAGGTGGTCAGTCGCGTGTTCAGAAGGTCAGCAGGTTGGATGCCCCAGCCGGCCACTCTGTGGGAGAGAGATGTGGCCGCCTGCTTCTTTAACGATGACAGCCATGGGAATCCAATGGCGGCAGTTCTACTTTGTCCTATAGAGCCACTAGGAGTCAGAACCGATTCCACAGCAATGGGTTTTAATGTTTTCCTGTCAGGTAGATGTGGCTTTGCTGTCATCCTTCAGCTGTCCCATGTGTTTGTTTGGGAGTTCCTCACATAGATTTCTAGGAGTCTGACTATTGGATAAGAAAAGGGTTTCAAATCCTTTTGGACAATGAAAGTGTCTCAAATTAAAGTCATGTTTTCGGCCACTTAAGTTTCCTAGTTCCACTTCTAGGTAAACTCTAACTTCTTAAAATTTTTTACTGTTTCTTGGATACATTCAACTTCTTTGTGCAGTAGACTGTTTTATAGGAGGTACCATATGATATGGGTTTCATTTGGCTTATATGGAGAAAACAGACAATACTACAAGACACCTGTAGTAAATGAACTAGTATGGATGAGGCCCTGTACCGGACACCCGGACTCCCATTTGTAAAAACGTAATCTCATGTCAACCCGGAGAAAGTGCCATCAAGTCAATTCTGACACATATCAGCACTGACAGGTCCCTATCATTATCCCTGCTGGACGAGAAGTCAGAATTCCGCTGACTAGTATGGCTAAGAACCTTGTCCTGTCTGCCTCCCGAGGCCGGCTCTTTCTCCTGCATGAAGCTGAGTCTCAGAAGTGAACATTTGGGTGATAGGACCTTGTCCTCAACACCCCTGGGCATGACCCTCAGTTCTGGTGGAAAGCATTTCATTGTGAGCCCCAGACTTCCAAGGAACCTTGGGTGTGGGACCCCTCTCCTTGGCAAAGTTGAAAGTGGGTGCTAATGAAGGCTAGATTGTCAGTGCAGCTCCCCGCTGGACCCAGTCATCCCTGACATTCCAGGCAGCCCTTCAGGAGTTTCCTCTGGCATGCAGAGTGTGAGATAGGCTGGGATTCTGTTCCCAGCTGCCGTAGTAGGAAGCCTCTCAGGGTAGGAAAGGGCCTGGCAGCTGACTTCTTTCCTCTCATGCCTCTGCCCTTATCTGATGAACTTGTTTAGCTCCCACTTATACACTTGGCCTCAATCACATGGAATAAAAAAATATATATATGTGCCCCTACGCAGAAGATCACAGACTGGAACTCAGAAATCCACCTATACTGTATATTTGCCTTAAACATCTTCCTAAATTCTATTATTTGAGTGCTCAGTATGTTCTGGGCTATTGATAGGGAAGTAGGGGTATACTGGTCACTTAGACCCAGAACCACTCAATTAAGTAGAAAAATTGAGGCTAGAAGAGGTGGAAGCATCTGCACAAGAGCCAGCAGTGTGGGATTCAGGAATTCTTGACTTCAAACAAATAATGGTAGCAAACATTTATTGAGAGCTTGCTGTTTGCCAAGCAACATGCTAACTGCTTTCACATGTGTCCTTTCATTGAGGCGGCCCGGTTGCTCTGTGGTGGTGGATATCTTTTGTCTCCAGGGTATAGATGACGAAACCAAGGTTCCGAAGGGTTAAGGTCACACGACCAGTGTGTGGGAGAGCTGAGTGAGCCTACACCACAGAGTATCTTCCTCTCACCACTGCTCTGAACATCTCGTTCCACTGGCTTGTGTCTTGCCCAAGTATCTTGCCCTTTGCCTGATAGATGAGCAATTTGCTCTGTAGACCTCCTGGAATGGAGCCCTGGGTGTGAACTACAGGCTCGGGGGCAAGCTCGCAGCACCTTCTCCCAGACTTCCATTCTGCCAACTATCCACCTAAATCTCTTGACGGTCCCCAGGGTGGGGGCCTCCCAGCCCCTTGGCCCAGAATGAAGTCTGTCTGCTCTCTCCATCCTTCCTCCCCTTGTCTGTCTTTACCGACACCAGCTGTTCCCCACATCTGCCTCTTGGGGTGACCTGGGCTCAGTTGGCAGACGAGAACAAGACAGTGCAGGAAACGCCGTCTGACAGGGGTGTCCAGTTTCCCACCAGACACCCGTCTGCAGGGTGAGGCAGACAGGAAGGGGCAGGACTCAGCTTCTCCGAATGTCAGTTTATTATTTTCCTGTTGGAGCCTCGAATACAGAGCGTATTTCCAGAACAGTTTCTCTGAGAGTCTTTCTTCATAACAACCTCCCACCCCCAAATCAATTTACATTTGGGATCATTCTAAGCAGGCATGTGCGGGAGGAGGGGGGACAACCTTAACATAGTCAACATACCAAGGCTTTCTAAGGTGTGGTGGCCTGGAACATTAGTTATGGTCATTTCAGGCAGCTGCCAAGAGACTGATTCTGGAAGATGTCTGGGGAGTTAGGGTAAGTCCCTGCTCTGAGACTTATTAGCTCTGTGACCTTAGGCAGGCCAGACTCACCTTGGGTTTTTATCTCTTGGTATTTGTATTAGCTCATGTCTAAGGACTCTACATGGTTTCCTGACTAAGATGGATATTGAGAAGAAATTTGAAAGCTTGTGAGAGCTAAAACTCGCTGAGAATGAGAAGAAGTTAATCCCAGTAGCATGCAATACAGCATGGCATACCTAATTGCTGGCCATCCTTAATTTGCTAAGTGTAGTGCTGCCCCATTTATTTGCAAACTCGATCCAATAGGTAGCCCATCGATCTAAAGAAATGATTACTTCTATAAAGATATGAAGCTAATCGGAGTCATTGGATGGCGACCAGGAGAGGAGACCATGGCCTATATTGACAAATAATTGGTTAGTAGTTCACAGAACTAGGGATGCGCAACCCAATAGCCAGATTGGTTGTTCAAAGTAAGTCTGATCATATCAGACCTTTCTGCAGGCCTGAGTGCTTCCCATTTTACTTAGAGTAAAAACTAAAGTAATTCCAATGGCCTACAAGGACCTACTCCCTCTTCTTAACCCCATGACCGCTCCAACTTCATTTTCCACTAGTCCTGCTCACTCAACTCTGGTCACCTTGGAACTCGCATCCGCCTACCTGACAGCCATTGCCACTGGCTATTCCTTTAGCCTGGATCACTCATTTCTACTTATCCAATGACTCACTTCCTCACCCCCTCATGTCTTTGTTCATGCATCCTCATCTTATTGAGCATCTTGATCTCCAGCATGCTCACTTCCATTTGCTTGCACTTCCACTTTCTTCCTCCTTCCATAGCACTTAATACCTTGATATCTACCATATGAGGCATTTATTGTTTATTTCCCCACCATTCTGCAATGGCCACTGATGTATTTATTGCAAGTTCCAAACTGCCTCTAGTAGGTGTTCAATACTACTTGCTGAATGAGTGTGTAGGGTAGCACTTGCAGTGTGATAGAGATGATCCTAGGTCATGAACATGGCGTATTCCGTTTTAACCACTCTGAGTTCACGTCTTGTGGATTCGTTGTCAGACATGTAGAGTATAGTGAATGCTAATGGGGACACAGCAAGTGAGGAGCGTCGATGAGGCTGCTTAGAGAAGGCAGCATTAAAGATGAGATCCGCAGAGTGTCTTATCCAGGTGAAAAAATAGAAGGGAAACCTAGGTGAGGATAGAGGGAGAAAATATTCCTTACAGAGGGCACAGACTTTTAGAAAGCCCAGACTTCAGGAAGAATATTGAGGAAATAGTAATGTGTAGAGTGTTGCTAAGATACAGAGGAACAGGCAGGGAGGACCCTGGAGGGATGAGCAAGACCTGGGACGTTCACAAGCCAAGTCAGAGGACACTGGGGTATTGAGAGTTTAAGACATTAAGCCAACCTAGGGCATCCCAGAGGCTTCATGGGAGAGATATGAGATCTGCAGTGTGCATAAAGGATCAATAAGACACACCACAGGTCCAACTATAGGCTAGTCCCACTCTCCCTTGTCCAAACCTCAATGGCTTCTGGAGTGCTGTGACTCCTCTAATTTGGGGTGCAGCGCTGATTTTTTTCTTGTGGAAAAAGTAGGCCCTCATTTTAATTTTGTCCTATGAGGAGTCAGACCCTTCTAACCAAAAATAGTAATTCACCACTATTACACAATCACCTGGCCAACCTCATCATTCCCAACCTCATCGCCAACACTGTCATGACTGACATCACTGAATATGAAGCCCGTATGAATGCCACATGCTAAGCATTTTGCCTGAATCTTACATGTTATCTGAAATATTTCTTGTGATGATTATTACTTCCATTTTAGAGACAGAGAAACCGAAGTCAATAAAACAGACATTGTCTGATCTCATACTCAAAGGCAATAACAGGACGAGGACTCAAACCCTTCTGGGGTCTGTTTCTCATGTAGGCCAGTGCTTCTCTCTCTGTTACCTCTTTGTCGACATTTCGATAAGCCTCTGCATGGATGCTTTTCCTCCACATTCTGTGCCAGGCATCTCTGGGCGCAATCTCCAAAGAGCTTGTCTTACTTGACATCTAGCTTTCACCTGCCTTCTTTGATGAAACCTTCCGACCAACACTGGTAAGGCCCTGAGACTCCACTCATGTACATATTGTATGGGTACTTGTGACTGAGACCTTCAGGCTGGCAAAGCTTAAAATAGATACTACCTGGCACTTTTCAGGAGAATATCACCACCCTCTGCTTTGTTAACTTGCTACTCAAAAGATGACACAATGACCAGCCAAACCCCCCGACTTATTTAACCATTCAAAATCTCAGGCTCCACCTGATGACAGTCATTTAGAAAATGCATGCTGTCCACCCGTTCCTCCTTGAATAGACTAGTCTTTTGTCTATGATGTAGTGCTTTGGTATCTGCACTTGTGCACACACGAGTGCATGAGCCCTATAGATCAGAACTTTTAAACATTATTACCTAAATATACACAGATTAAAATTTATCATAAGGTAGAAGTGTAGTATTTTAGTATTAATTGTATAATTTCACAATACTCAAAAGGTTGTCCCAATTAGTAAGGCCTCAAAATAATTTTCTCAGGAGAAAAGATACTAGCTTGCACAGTTGTATGGCTGCCCTGGCTAATGCTTCCACCCAGGAGAATCCGTTTCTATTTGTCTTTGGCTCTGCTATTTTACAACTCTACAGATCTTGGATAAGGAGTCTTGGTGGTTGGCGATAGTTAAATGCTGGACTACCTCAAAGGCTGGTTGTTCAAACCCATCCAGTAGGAAAATAGCCTGGTGATCTGCTCTGATAGAAATGACAGCTGGGAAAACCCTATTGGGGAGGTCTACTCTGTCACCGGAAGTCACTGCGAGTCAGAAATTACTCAAAAGCACAGGACAGTGACCACCACAACATGGAACTGGAAGGAATGCCCATGTGGTGGTGGTGCAGACAGTTCCCATGCTCTGGTGCAATCCAAGGGGTTGGTGGTTCAAGTCTGCTCAGATCCAAAGGAGCCCAGTCCCAAGCAGCTGGGGTAGGCTCAAGGGCAAGGGGTCCTCAAAATAGAACTAGAAGTTAATGTGTAGCATGCTGACAGGAATGGAAATAATTTGTCTGTAGAAAAACAAATGGTGTCCAGTAGAAGGCTATTTATTATCTCCTGTGCCTACTGACTCATTTCAAACCCCTTTGGAAATTCAGTTCATCCTTCCTGAAGTTTTCAGATGTCTTTTGAACTAATTGTGATATCATATTTCATGGGTTCCCCCATGAATTAATTTACTTAAGTAAACTCTTTGATAAAAGATTAAAACAAAAACACCCTGAGACTTAGAAAGTGAAATGACTTGCCTAAAGTCTCACAACTGGAAGGGGGCAAAGGCTTTTTTGACCATTAGCATCACCCCCTGGACACCAGCCTCTGTCTGTCTCCAAGCCTCGGCCAAAGGCTGCAGCCAAGGTCTTGTGGTCCTGCGTTTCCCTGGGCTGCATTCCTGAGCCTCTCTGTGGATGGATGGAGGTGTTAGGCTGGGCAGCTCATGCAGCAAGAAAAACGGCCGTGCCTGAGCACTGTTTCAAGCACAGAAAGAAAGGGAAGAGAGCCCCGGCTTTTAGTCATTGGCCCAAGCTTGGTGACAGAATCCCAGAGTGGGTGGCCACGCCATTTGATGGGACATCATAGCCACAGGGTGCTGGGAATCCCCAAATGTAAACTGGCCACCAGGATGCTCATGCCATGGGTGGTAGGTTTCCTTGGAAGACTTTTTGAGGGAGAAGGTGGGGAGCTTCATGGAGAGTCAGGGAGTCTGACCATCAAGCTAAGAGCATTCACTGTAATGGTGGGCAACTCTTCTCTCCGTGACTCCGTGTCCTGTAAGAGACCCTGCTTTCCTCCTAGAAGGATGGGTCCTCCCAGTGGCTGCAAACCCGTGTGCCTCCCAGGCTGCTTGCCAGCCCCAAGACTCACCACCTTGCATCTTAGTGTCCTCTGAGCTGTAACATGAGTGTTGCTAGTAGGAATGAGTGTGGAAACACACATTGTGTTTATTTCAGTGCCCTGCACGTAATCACAGAATAAAGGACAATGGCTATTAAAAAAAGGCAGGGCATTTCAATTTACCATGTGGTGAAGAAAATGTATTTTTCTTGTTCTTACCTGCTGAAGGGCTCCCAGTCTTTAGCGATCGATGAAATCCTGTATTCTCTACTTACTGATTAGTAGTAAGGCACTGGGGAAGTTGGATTTTGCCTTAAACATTGCGATGCCTCTGTTTTCTCATCAGCAAACTGGGTGAATAATAGCAATAGCTTCAACAAGGTTGTATGGTGTCAATGAGCTACTATGTGGAAATCCTCCGGTTCTAGGGAAAGCCATCCGGAAATGTTCATGTGGGTGGGGGAGGGAGGTATTCATGACCCTGAACTTGAGTGACTAGGCTGCACCACAACCTCTTCCAGGTCTGACCAAGGGACACCTGTCACGTGGATGGAGCTGGTGAACTCCAACCTTCTCCCAGGTTTTGTCCATGGACCGGCAGGGAAACCTATGACGAGGGGAGGCTTCAACATGGTCTTCATAGTGGCAGTTTTCAGGGAAGTGAGATGGGGGAGGGCAGAAGACATCATGGATTGCTTCTGTGTCGGACACCATGCAAGCTGGTGCGTAGAGGACACTTTCATTGATACCTCCCGAGAATCCCAGAAGATCTTTAGAAAGAACTTCTTCATCTTACAGACAAAAACTTAGGATCACAAGGTTCTAGGCACTTGCTGAAAGGGAAGCAGTTCATTTCACTTGTTGAACCCGGTACTGAACCTGGACCCGCGTGACGCCCACACATCCCTAGCAAGAGCTAAGTCATTGTGGCTGTGGTTACAAACAGGTAGTGGAGACCAAAAGGCCACCAGACCTGCTGGCTCAGACTAAACCATCTGAAATCCAAAACGAACACACACACACACACACACACACACACACACACACACACGCACCAAAACGAACACACACACACACACACACACACACACACACTTCCACTGAGTCAATTCTGACTCATAATGACCCTATCGGGCACAGAAGAACTGCCCCATTGGAATTCTCAGGCTATAAATCTTTATGGGAGCAATTGGAGTGGTTAGTGGTTGTGAACTGCTGGCTTTTCTGTTAGCACCCAGTGTGTAAATCAGTAAGCCCCCAGGGGTAACAAACTTCTAAACTCTATAGCCTTCTGATTTAGTTTCCTTCCCTTAGTTCCTCAATGATATGTGGGGGGTTGGGAGTGGGCAGACCACTGCCTGGTCCAACCTAGAGAGGGAGAATTGCCACCCAAAGCCATCGTAGCCTGAATGGCCCCCCTGGCTTGAGAAGCTAACAGGTGGCAGGGGCCTGACAGCTGTTGACTTCCGAGAAGACAGAAAGAGAGACATGCTAGGCATGTCTCCATTTGTCATTCCTCCCTGGACAAGGCATTGTCTTCCCCCTGCTCACACTGAGAAGAATGCTCCGCCAATGGGAACGTAGAGACCATTAGCTTAATTCTAATGTACAGATGAGGGAACGGAATCTCAGCAAAGGAAAGCACTCTGTGTAAAACCAGCTTGCCAAGTCCATGCAGGAGCAGAGGCTGCCAGACATACATCTTGTTTATATTTCCATGCATTCATTTGTTCAGCCATTCCTGAATCCACTGAAAACTTATTAGGTGTGGTAAAAACATGAGTTCTGGGAATACCATGTTCAACCTCAGACGTGGTCACTACTCAGAAGATCACCAGCAATGCTGAACCAGCAGGGCAAAGAGATCACAGGCTGTAAGATGAACTAACGATAATGATGCCATCTTTGGGTGGATTGCTGAGGGATGCTTCAGGCGAGACTTGCACCAATAGCCAAAGGCATAAATGTAAAAAATCACCTGGAGGCCTTGAAGAACTGGGGGCGGGGTGGGGGGTTTCCCTGCCAATCCATGGACAAAACCTGGGAGAAGGGTGGAGTTCACCAGCTCCATCCACGTTGACAGGTGTCCCTTGGTCAGACCTGGAAGAGGTTGTGGTGCAGCCTATTCACTCAAGTTCAGAGTCATGAATACCTCCCTCCCCCACCCACACGAAATAGAAATAAAAAGCCACAAAGGATGAGGGCCAAATGGAAACCAGGTGAATTCTAAGACCTTGCAAGGCCTTGAACTTGTGGCAAATTGGATTTTGTTGCAAGAGGTGCAAACTGCTATTGGTGTGAGAGGCAGTGGGAAATACAAGAGACATATCAGATGTAAAACTGTCCCTAATGGCTCTCAGAGCCCAATGGGAAAGTGCTAACTGAGAGAAGGATAGAGTCGACATTAGAAGTACCTGGATCACTTGAATTCTAGTTAGAATGCGGGCAAGGGCAAGAGATGGGGGTCTATCACAGGAGGAGTGAGTTGAGGCCACAGGCGTTGTCCAAGTTGGGCCAGGTGGGAGAGAGGGCAGGATGGACAGGGAAGGTGTCACTGACGGTGGAATGTGAGTCCTCAAGACCTGGAGATTCGTCACAAGAGCTTTGAGCAACCCCTAGACGTTAGTGCAGGTGCCAGGGACTTTCTTGTGTTTCCTCTAGCTTGTTCCTTGTACTATATGATATACAATTTTTGTTTTTAACCTTACAGATGTTATAGATGTAGAAACGGGGGGCTGTGGCAATGAAGGGGTTTTCTCAAAGTCCCTCAACGAGTATGAGGCAAGCAAGGGTGCATGCAAGGTTTGGGAGCCCCATAGCGCTTCGCTCCCCACTATCCCTCAGTTGTTTGAATGTGGACTCTACCTTCAGTGTCTCTCCCCACCCTGACATTGGAGGGCTTTTCCTCTGTGTCTCTTCCAACTCTAACATTCCGTGCTTCTCTTGGAGATGAAAAGTTGGAGGAGAGAGGTGGGAGAAACTCTTTTCAATGGAGGCTACAGAAGGTAAATGTCTGGTGAGGAAACAGCCAATAGTAATCGTCTTAAACTGAATGGAAAAGGTCCACACGTGAACTTCAGCCTCAAGCATCTATTAATTTAACTTGGAAAGGGTAACAAATGTGTGTTAGCCAGGAGAACAAAGGAAGAGACAAATGAGAAAGAGATAAAGCTAGGAATAGAAATGTATTCAGTCTATGGCGCAGGCCCTGCGGACAGAGCAAGGAGGAAGACCAACATTGTCCCTGCATTATTAGTCACAGAAAGAATTGGAGATTAGATTGGTAGTGCAAGGGACGGAGGGATCGATTCTATGTAGATACATGCCTGAATGTGTACATGGATATAATCGAGCACTTAGCATATCTCAAGCCCCGTATAAAAGGTGAATTATCTCAGTCACCACCATCACAACCTCAGGAAGTAGACAGAATCATCCTTCCCATCAATGCATGAGTCAACTGAGGCTCCGATAAATTGTCACATGCCCAAGGTCACAGCTCAAGGTGGTGACTTACATGAAATCCTCCTGATGTTCGATCTCATATTTTCAGTTGTAAAATCACAGCAAAGAGGAAGGGAGGGAGGGATGGTGGGCCTGAGGGAGAGAAGACAAAGAAGCCGGGGGGAAATGGAGTTAGCTCATGGAGAATCAGGCCCCACATGCACGAGAGACAAAGCTCCTCTCAGAGACTTGGTGAGCACTTGGAGCCCCTGCCCAGGCAGGAGGCGAATGAGGTCATTAAATCCATCTGCGCAGATGGGGACCCTCTGGGGAGAGTTGTATGCAAATGTCATGATGCAATGAGGTGAAATCGCCTTGCGTTGCACGGGCTGGGATTCAAGTAGGGACTTTGGGAAGAGAGATCATCCGCTGTGCGGGGAAGACACTGCGCTGCGCTCGGCTCTTCCTCTCAGCTCTGGAAAGGAAAACTGGCCCAAGGTCACGGGGCACGTAAGGGATAGACTAGGACCTGGGACTCGGGTCTCTCCCTTTAAAAAAAACCTCTTTTTCAGTGTCACGTTTTAATTGTGTCTTGGCACGTTTGATTTGGGGAGGGAATAAGGAAAAAAAGCAAAGCACGTCTCAAGCAAATGCAAACCACCTTCTAGGACCCTGGAGTTTTCAGTAGGGGAATATTCCACATACAGGCTTTATGCAAGATGCGGTTGAAACTCCTTGCTCAGCAGCAAGGTGTTACATCAGCACCCTGCTGGAGGCCTGAAGTTATAGTATCCCTCCAGAGCCCCCCATTAGAGCTCAGCTGCTCACCGAAAGATTGGTAGTTCAGCAGTTCAAAACAACCAGCTGCTCTGTGGGAGAGGGACGGGAATTTCTACTTCTATAAAGGAGCGTTACCGTCCCAGAGACTTACAGTGCCATTCTGTTCTGTCCTGTCGGGTCACTGAGTCAGCATCGCCTCGGTGGTAGCGAGTGAGCAAAAGTTTGAGAGACACCACAGAGAAAGAGCTGGCAATTTGCTCCTGTAAAGATTACCTGCTACTGTTGAGTTGATCTATAGGACAACTCTATAGGACAAGTATATCTATAGGGTCTGCCGTATAGGAGAGAGTAAAGCCCTCTCCACAGGATTTCTGAGATTGTAAATATTGAGTGGAGCCGATGACTCAGCATTCTCCTGCAGAGCAGCTGGGGGGTTTGAAGCCCCAAACTTGTGGTTAGCAGCCCAATGGTGCCACCAGGGCTCCCCTGCAAAGATTACAGCCTGGAAAACCCGCACGGCAGCTCAACTGCCTGTGGCACCTCACGACAACCATGTAGAGCAATGGTTGTCTGGAAATGATACTTCTGCACGTTTTGTGGTACTTGATCACACAAGTCCTCTGAGTTAAATTTTCCACTGTATGGTGGCTCAGTATGTTTCCACAGTTTAAAGTAGGGTTTTGCATACCATTCTACAGATAGGAACCTGAGGCTCAGAGAGAAGTAGCTTGTCCTACTTTAAAGATCAGAATTATCCTTTATTATTTGGGCAAACAACTGCCCTGTTTATCCATTTTTAAAAGTGTATGCATCTCAGAGTTGTCCCAAGCATATAATTTTTTTTCCCTTCTGGAAAATACTGGCCCACACACCACTACTCCCCAAAGGAAGCTGTGATGATCACAACCTGAAGGATTGGATAAAGGTTACCATAGAGCTAGGAAGCAGAACCACGATCTGAACTCACATCTTCTGCTACCGAGATCCACTGATTATTCTCCTGCCTGACTCTGCCTCTCGGAAAACTATTGTCTCAGACCCCAAACACCTGTGCTCACACCTTTTCTCTTTTCCTCTCCAGGTCACCCCGTTCCCCATGTCCTGTGACCTACAAGGTGACTGTGCTTGCCGGGACCCCCAGGCTCAAGAACACAGCCAGAAAGACCTCCGGGGATATAACCATGGCTAAAGGAAGGACAAGGAGTTGTCCAAACATTCTCAGCACCAGGACCCGCATCCCTTTGGTATTGATTTCACAGTCAGCTGCTCAATGGAATGGCCTCTCCACACCAGGGATCCTTAGCACCCAACCGGTCTGCCTTTAATTTCACCCAGGAATGACTCCCAGTGGGGCAGATGAACCAAGTCTTGCCATGTTTAATGATGGAATGGAATCCCATCTCAAAGTCTTAGATGGATTGCAAATATAGCATGCAGTCACAGAACCTCCTAAAATTCTAACCATTTGTTATACCACCACAGCAAGAAAGTCTGTATGTAGGAGTGTGTACATCCGTGGTTAGAACACATGCATGCATACACACCCATACAAACATCTGTGTAAGGGCAGCATCGGAGACTGAGCAGAGAGAGACTGGAACAAAACTCAGTCTTTCCCAAGTTCCTAGCCAGCACTATCCTTGGGAGAAAGAGTTGTACAAACGACTAAGACTAAGCATTGAGATGCCAAGATAGCTTGTCCCCAAGGGTTGGGGCATGTAGGGTATGCATATGTGTGCAGTCTTTGGGGACTGGAAGCTAAATGGTCTCTGGCTACTTATGCTCTAGGGAACCAGAAGCCAGGAAGTGGTAAAGAATCCAAGGTAGGCAAAGGTCCCTAATTCTTCTGCTGCCATGGGAGTTTGATCCAGACTCCAAGGTTCAAGGCCAATTTGGAAGAGGTTTAGGATTGGAATGTCAAGGTGTTCCACCAGCCCCCTGCTTGAGGCTTGAAGTGATAGTATCCCTCCAGAACCCACCTGTTCTTTGAATATTGCCTTGGGACCACATTTGCTGCTACTTTTCCTGCTGCTCTATCCTATACATTGAGCAACCCAAGATGGTAGGACTAGGTTAGGAAAAAACCCACACCACTCAACAGCCTGCCTTAAAAGTGACCCATATTCTTCCATTGCTCCTTACCTTAGTCCTTCTGTAAGAGAAAACCCTCACCGGCCCATCTGGTAAAAAAAAGGTTGTCTCCATGGGTGGCTTCTTAGCCTAGAAGGGAGTTGAGGGACTTGAACCCTTGCCGAGAACCCAGAACGTCGAAGCCAGTGTTAGATTTTGTAATCAAGAGGAACAGTGTTACATTTCTGCAACCTTGGAGTCATCCATAGACTGCTGGAACTGTAGGGGCTCTTAAGTTATTCTATTCGTCCCAACTTTCATAGCCCATCAGACTAGAGTAGGCTTTGGTCCAGAGGAGCTCTCTTCTGCCCAAATAAGTCAAATTTTGGAGATAGATGAGCATCTTGGATAAAATCAGTCTAGACTATGGCCCAGTGGGCCATCAAAGCAAAGTCAAAAGAGTTCACAGCCTCAGGTCCCAACAACCCAACATGGCCATGGTGTCTTCCATACAGTCTCCCTGCCACCCTGTGACTGGGTCAACCCTTCGCTCTCCCCATGGTCAGCCCCCAATGGTAAGAGGGAATAATTCAAACCCAGGTGAAGACCTCCACCTCGTTGGAGACCCCTTTACCTTTTTTTTAGTAGTTGCCTGTTCACTGTCTTTGAATTGGAAGAAATTACTATAGAATGAGGTGGGGGGAAAAGGTTAAATCTGCCATACTTTCGGACATTTTGAGCTGAGAAAGTGAAGAGACTCGGGTCTAACCAGTATTGCTGGGAGTCAAACCATCGCATATGTGAGTGAAGACAACCCATAGCCACAGAGACGAGCGGAGGACTGGGAATGACCAGGCTTGCACGCTGCTCCTCATTACTGTAGCCAAAGCAGACCCTGTTCACCTACCATGGGGACAAAAAATAACTTCAGAAAAGTCTTACTATATCACACTCAACAGAAATTACACATTGATCGACAACACTTGAGGAGACACAGATCAGCCCCACCAAGGCGTTTTTTCACACAGGTGTCCACAGACCAAGAAGCAGTGTTTAGACAGTTAACATGCCTCACATTTTACCAAGACTCTGAATGGGTTCCAGAATGGAGAGGCTACCACCCTTGTTCAGGCCAGGATCAAATCCTTTTATATTTCCTGCTTATGATCCCATCTCTAATTTATTTTCAAGATTTCTTTTCTGTAATGACTAGAACCAACCTTTAGCTAAATAAATGCATAACAATTAATCTGAGAAACTTGATCCCATGTTGGCAACCCTCTCCAGATCTTAGAACTCATGTCAATGCTAAAAGTTCCTCTGTTGTCCTGGCCTTATTAGCAACGTCTCCTCAGTAGTGTTAATTTAGGAAGTTCAAGTTAAAAGAAAGATGGCAATGTCAGTCCTCTGGGTGGTTTAGTTACACCAGTAAGTCATGCAGAAAGCTTGGAGGCCCAAAAGGTGAGATTATAAAAGGTAGAGTTGCAGGAACCATGGAAAAGCCTCACCAACTTCCCTTAGATCCGTCTTCAACCCCTTCCTTCCTTCAGTCTCCCCTACATCCATCTCCAAATTTTCCACCACATTGAGGTTTCTTGGAATCTGACTCTTATTTTCAGACTCGCAGATTGCACTGAATACTTCTAGGTAAAGACCCACCCCAGCGTCCTCACTCTCATTCAAACCTGACAACCACCAATTTATGTTTGCCAAGGATATCAGGCAAGAGGGACTACTTGACCCATGGCTAGACCCAGGCCACCAGAGGGACATCTCAAACTTTACTAGAGGTTAGTCACCTCTGTTCACACAATGCAGTGATTCCCAGTTTTATTTTCTTCCTGGGAATAGACTCATTGTCTCATCCCTTGAATCATCTTCACTTTAGAACAGCAGAATACTTCTGAAGAGACAACCCTGGAGCTCAGGGGTCCTAAAACATTTGGAGATTATGGGTCTGAAGAGCTCGCTGTTAACCAGAGGGCAAACATGAGGAAGACAGCCCTCTAAGTTCCGCCTTCGGAAACATTTCTAAGCCAAACCTTAACTGCCTCCCTAGAGGACTTGTATTATCTCCAGCTTCTGTGCCAACAACATTTTAAGGGAAAACAGTACTTAGGAAGTCAATCTTCGTTGATAGAATTGGGTGTTAAGGCGGGGAGAGATCAACCATCCTAAGTAGCCAATCTTTGAAGATGGGGGGGCACCAGCGGCTACCCCTGGCTTCAGCAGATTGAGTCACTGCCTAGACAGTTCTCTTGGGCTTCTTCCCACCTTGGCCAATGCTTAAACATTATTTGTTTAAAATAATTCTAAGAGACAGACTTCAGCTACCTCCCTGCCAGGTTCAATTTACTTGGTTGTAACTGTCAATCTGTTATAGGTCTTACCTGTGTTAAAAAAAAAAAAAACTGTAAAGAGAAGGAAGGAAGGAATCCATTACGTCAAGTTAAAATTTTGCAAGATGTGTTCTTGTTGTTGATGTTTTTTCTGCAACTACTTCAAGTGGGGAAATAAAGGGAAGGAATTGATGGTGACAGAGCTGTACAGAGAGATTAATAGAAGACAAGGAGATACAGTGGAAATAAAAATGCATGATCTAAAAAAAATAACTCAGAAAAATAACACTATTTTTGTGTTTCCTAAAGAACGTTGTTCATTCTACAAACTAAGTAGATAGATGCAACCATAAAATTTCCCTAGGAGATATAGCGTGGGATTCTATAATGCTGTCTTGTTATTTCTGTAAATTATAGTAGGTCCAGGAAATGTCATTTTCTCTCTTGATGTGTCATTGAGGGAGCATTTTTATTCATCTGTTTGGTGACCATCAGTGGTAGTAGGGAGTGGGGAGGGCTTGATACTGATTTTTACCAAATATTAAAGGAGACGTAGTGTATCATGGTGGTTTTCGCATTATAAAATGTCTGTATTTGCCTGGACAACACTGGGCTTTCTAAAGACTGCACTCAGAATCACACTGCACATTTCAGTTTCCTTAAAAGCTGCTAAATTCTCAATGACCAGACAGGTAATTCCAATGGATCTTGAGAAAATAAAACAGACCACACAAAACTAAACAAACAGAAATAGAGAAACAAAATTGCAAATACATAAAGCCCGCACTCTTAGTTTACTAAAGATGGGCCAAACTGCTACCAACTGTATAAAAAGAAATGCACTCTCTAATAGCCAAGGGAGGAATGACGCCCCTAGGTGAAGAGCCGGGAATTCAATTTGCTCCCAGCAGCAATTTGTTCGGTGATCTGGAACAAGTGATCAAATTGCCTCATCATTTGCCCCAGTTTCTCTAGCTGCAAAATGGGCATACTAATACATACCTACCTCACAGTGGGAGGGCATGGAATTGTGAGGCCCTGTGGTTTCAGATGGGCCGTGGGTGTCTGCGAGAGCCAAGGTTTGAATCAAACTCCACAGGTTGTTTCTCAAGGACACGCAGGCCCATCGACCACTTAAGGGAGAACAGGGATGCTCGTTTGCGATTTCAAATAATGACGCTGGAGCTGCCAGGTCATCGTCCACCCTAAGAGCGAGGCTTGCATCTGGGGATCTTTCATTTGGGGGCTACAGTGAATGTTGTTCTTCCCCTTGTTCTGACCTTGATGGATTCTAAAGTTTGATGAAAAGACAGTTACTTTCTACAGTGTAAAAGTCAGCGTACTGTCATGTACTCCGGACTTCCGATCATCTATTTCCCCCTGTTCAGAGGGGAGTCCTTGAAATACTTCTTCAGGAGACACTTCATGTCTCAGAATTAAAATTCCGCATCGAGTGTTCCATTAAAGAACAGGTACCGATCCAGATGAGATCATCTGAGTGCAGACATCTCGGGGCTTCTTAATCTACACACCAGCAGTCAAGGAGGAAAATTTTGAACAATTATTGAGTTGCTTTCTTGGGTCTCTATAATCAATAACCTGTCTGCATATATCTATCTATATAAAGATATTATATATATATGAATTTACATATATATGCACATGTATATATTGTTGTACATATATGTGTGTATATATATACTTAAATGTAATATTTACAAAATAAAACTGTGATCTCATCTAGAGAAAATGTATTCATATTACAAACTGCTCTTCCATATTTATGTATCATATTATACCTTTTTTATTATTTTTATCATTATCATGGGTATTTCTAATTATTATGATGTTGAAATCTGTTTTGGCACCGTTCGGAAACTACCAAAAAAATGACTTTCCATTGACGTGCTTAAAATCTGTTCTCGTAAGAATTCTAGTGGCCTACTGTAAAAAAAAGAAAAAAAACAATTTAAAAAAGAAAAGATAATCTACACACCAAAAATAAAACATGGTTCCAATCCTTTTTCTGTACCTCACGCGCATAAATTTGCTGCTCCTATTTTTTGGGTTTGATTTTTTCCCTGTTTATGTATTTTTATGGATCTAAGTTAATTCTTTCAGCAATATATAAAATTGTAAATAGTAAACTTTATTTATTGAGAATGTCATCTTTTTAATTTATATTTACACAATTATTCATCTAATTTATTTTTCTATACGGTTTAAATACGCAGACATATGTTGCTGTTTGTGCCATTTTTATCCTATTCTTGTGGATTTGTTTTTCCATACTGTTTCTTTGGTCTCAAGTACAGGTTGGATCTCACAAAAGAATAATAATAATGTTAAAGACAGAACTATTTTGCCACTGTTGATTACTATAGCTTAAAGTTCTATATTATGAAAATATATAATAGCTTGTATGCTTCAATGTGTAGTGGTGTGTTTTTTGTCTGTTGTCAAACTCTAAGGGACTCTGGTATATACACAGTGTAATGGAAGAGAACACCAGAGCCTAATGTTAGACCAATGGTGACATAATACTAAAATCCATCTACGGTTAGTCTTTTGTGTAATTATTTCGGAACCATCTATATTTGCATATGTAATAATTGAAAAATATATTAAATGCTATAAGAGAGTTAAGTTTTCAGGGGTTGAAGACATACATCTTTTCCAATGATACCTGCCTTTTGAACAAAATCTTCAACAATGTACCTTCAGCCTATTCCTTTTTTATTTACTTTTCTCCATAATTGAACGCTCTGTCAACCAGCTCATCAAATGTACATACAGCTGACAATATGGTTTTGCTTTGTTTCAATCTAGCTAATCTTTTATCAGGTGGTAGCTGCATGATCCTTGGCAAATTATTTTGTTGCTGTAAGCGTTAGTTTTCTTGTCGATAATAAAATGGCAATAATAAAAGTGTGTACCCCTCAAGTTGTTGCTACGATTATAGAAGATAAACACGCAAAAGGCTTAGAATAGTGCTGGGCATACATTAGGTTTTGTCATAATCATTACGACAAGTCAGTACACAATGTATTTCTGATTTCTATTTACTTTTATAACAATAAAAATGAGATGCACTGGAGCAGCCAAGTGTCTGCTCGGGCCTTGCCCTGGACTTCCACTACATGGAGTGCTTGGCTGACACAGCCAGCGTCGTCGTCTGTTTTCAGTTGCCTGCAAGTCAGTTCTGACTCACAGGGACCCGATGCACAACTGAGCCAAACGCCGCCTGCTCCTGCCCCGTTGTCACAAAAGTTCCTAGGTTTGAACCCACTGTTGTAGTCACTGTGTCAGTCCATCTCATGGAAGGCCTTCCCTCTTTGTCGCTGCCCCTACATTTTACCACCGTGATGTCCTTCTGCAAGGACTGGTCTCTCCTGAGGACGGGTCCCACTTTGGATTACCAGCATTAAGCAACTCAAAATATGTGTTTACCTGCTAATCCTTGACAATTTGAAGGCTTCACTAAAAGGCAGTTTGGGGACATAAGGGAAGTCAAGAACTATTCATCACAGATTTTTTGATGTTTTACAAATAGAACCCACTGGTAAACCTCAGGAAGGTCACTTTCCAAAAAAAGGAGGAGGAAGAGGAAGAAAGAAAGTGGGGAGAAAACATTGTTTCAATCTGCCAAATAATTGGTTATTTCAAAATTAAGTTAAATGATGAAAGAAAATCAACCTTTCCTCACTTATCCCCATAGTTGGTTTCCAAAGGTCAGGTTGTTACATGAAAATCAGTGTTATGCCAAAAAGGAGAACCAACCACATCAGATCACAAAATTGAGGATGACTACATTATGGACCAACAATGACATCCCGGCATACTTGCCAAACCACTGGGAATCACGGCCGGTCAAGCTGACACATAATCTTAACCATCACACCAAGCTTTGCTCCTCAGCATTTGTTACTTCCAGACATAAATCACTGATGTGAAAAATCAGGCAAGTAGGATTGTTCCATTACCATAAGTGTGAAATGTTGACTAACAAGATAGTAGAGGGGTGTATTTCTTTGTTCTTTCTGATCAATTTATTGTGAAGATTCAAATAAGATTTAAAGAATAGGTTCATGAAAAAGACAAGTATTTCTGAAACACAAAGATTAAGACATTATATCTTTTTTTTGAGTTCTATAATCTTTATCATAATTAATTTGGCAACATTTTTTTTCTTCCAAGTACTCATTATTATTCATGTAATTTTTTTTCAATTTTGGCAAATATATAGACAACAGAACATTGTCCAATTCAACAACTTCTGCAAGTATAATGAGGTGCCATTGATGATATTCTTTGTGTTGCACAATCATTATTGATAGACCTCTCCAAATTGTTCCACCACCATTAAAATAAATACAGTGCTCCTCTAAGCAAAATCTCTTCCTCCATCGCCCATGGTAATCATAGGTCTAGTATAGATCCTTTTTTTAAAAGTAATTTTCTTGATATTATATTCACATTAGACATGAGGCCTTAATAAGGGTTCTTGTATTACTTTTTAAACTGTAAAAATAGAATATGAAACAAAGCATTTTTTCTAAGAACACATGTGATCACCATTTTTGTGCCCCTCCCTCCTCCCATTCTAACACATACACCTATATGTGTGCACACACAGTAACACCGTAATATAAATCATTTCAGCATTAGTTGTTCAATCTTTCACATGGGACAACTTCAAAGCAGGCAGAAATACTAAGCATTTGTATCTATATATGAGAATGCTTTGAAAGGTTGGTGGAAAATAGAATAGAAAGATAATGGAATTTTTCCACAAACAATTCAAAGCCACCTCATTTAAATATTATCCCTCTTATTTATATACTATTTAATATATTCATATTATTTAATAGAATATATTGTTTGATATATTTATATTATATTAGTATATTATCTGTATCTATATATTATTTATATGTTATCCATGTTTATTGTTTGTCTAAGAAACATACTATCAAGACTTTAGAGAGGGAGCAGGCACTATATTATGCTACATTGGCATTGGCCAAGCTATCTAGTTCTTAACTTTTAATAAGAAACTAGGACAAAAACACAGCTTGGTCCTCAACTCAGAAGATAGCAAAGTTTGCTTTGAGTGAGTGACTGAATCTCTCTGAATGAATAAGACATGGGTTTAATGCAGTGGTTGTACAAGGGAGTGGGCTAGGAATCAAGGGAGTGGGCTAGGAATCAAGGTAACCTGGCCCAAGGGTCAACTGCCAATTGACCTTGGGCAGGTCACTTTCCTTTGCCAAGACGAGAGTAATCGGCAATGTGAAAAGAGCAAGGGAGTCCTCGTAAGCAAATTGGACCGGCATGGGCAACACCTTACAGGGTTAGAGGGTGGGATAGGAGAGGAGAGGACGTTTGGTACTTTTAAGAAAGAGCAATAAAGGCCAGTAAGCAAGTAAAGACAGACACTGGTGTTCCAAAAAGAAAGATGGACTGCACATCAAGGAACTGAACCTCTCAAGGCCTCATGGTCCATAGTAAGTTTCAGGGTTCCCTGGGCAGCAGGAAGAAGTTGTTGAAAGGGATTCATGAAGATTGACCGGGCCAGATGTGTGACGGAGAAGGTCTATCGTCAGAAGGTGAGAGTAGGAGACAAGAACGGACATAGGGAACTACGAGGAGATTGTCTAATCTGAGAAATAAATGATGACTGAAAGGAGCCCTAGTGGCATAAATGGTTATTTGTTGGACTGCTAGCCCAAAGGTCAGCAGTTCAAAACCATCCTCAGGAGAAGATGAGGTTTTCTGTCCCTATAAACCATTGCAGACTCAGAAACCCCCAGGAACCGGTCCACCCTGTCCCAAAAGGTCACTGGGAGTCAGGATTGACTCTGCGGCAGTTGAGTTTGCATGAAAGTGGTGATCGTGAGCGAGAGAAAACTTTTCCAATCTACTAACAGTGAGATTTATGAAATGATCTCTAGGGTCGCTAATATTCTGTGATTCTAGAAACTCATTGAATACCTCTGCTTGTTATTTCTTGTAGACTTCCTTTTTAAATAATCAACTTTTAAGGAAGGGAAATCTAGTTGTTCCCCGCCACCCCCCACTCCCCCACCCCACCTCCACCCCCCGGACCTGAGCACCAGATAGGTGTCCCTGGGTGGTTCAAATGGTTAAGCATTCACGACTAACGGAATGGTTGGGGATCTAAATCCACTCAGAGAAGCATCAAATGTAAAGCCTGGTGACCTGCTTCCGAGAAGTCGCAACCTTGCAATCGCAATAGAACAGTTCTCTGCACACACGAGGTCTCCCTGTAAACTGGAATTGACTCCTCACTCGAAATGGACCATGCGTGCCAGCTGTCAGAACACACAAACCTAAGACACCACGCGGCCTTCATCGGAACGGATTCGACCGCCCTGGGAAAACAAGGTGCGTGGGCATGGAAATTGGAAAGTCCAAATACTATTCCTGGTGCTCCCTTAATGGTCTTGTATTAAAAGGCTCCAGGTACATGGAAGACTTGAGAGAAGTGACCTGATGCAGTCAGAAGAGATATGAGATCATAGCAGTTGACATACTGTACTCCGTTTTCCTAGGCAGTCCTTTACCTTTGCATTTCAATAGCCTCATGGATACAATGATGCCCTAAGGAAAATATGTTATAATTTCAGCAAAGTACATAGCAGGGAGCTGTCATACTGTCAAGTGGAGGATGCTTCGGAGAGGTTGGGGTCTTCCTCTTTCCCCTCCTCCACTTTGTTCCCCCATCCTGATTAAATTTAACTCCTTAGCTGCCTCATGCTACAGAGATGGTTTAGAGGGGAGGGCACACAGTATTTATCCCAGCTTCCCAGCATTTACCAGGAGGAAATGCACATTCCTTTTACATCACCAAGCCTGGGATCTAGGGTTCGTTACACTTGATCCCCTCTTATAACACCGGACACATTTCAGTTAAATGCGCAAGAGGCTGAGTTAAGACAAGTAAAACATTAACCCCAGCATTATTCTGCTTTCTGGCTTGAGCTATGAAAGAATCACCATGAGAGCAGTGGACGTGGGGAAGGATTCAGGCTCATTCAGACAGCGGGGTGGATCAGGCTCTCTGCTAGTTCTCACAAAAACACTGATACCAGGAGCGTCTGTCCTATGCTTATGGAAGCTGAGTGGCCTAGTGGTTAAGCACTTGGCTGAGACCCAAAAGATCAGTAGTTTGAACCTGTGAGTTGCTCCCCGGGGGGAAAAGACTTTGGCACCTACGCCCATAAAGCTGGACGCCCAGGTAAGCTTATGGGCAGGTACACTCTGTCTGATGGTGTCCCTCTAAATCAGCTCAAGCACACAACAGTCCTATTTTTACCATTCCTTTTACATCACCAAGCCTAGGATCTAGGGTTCGTTACAATAGCCTGGCCCTTTGGGCTTGTGAATGCCTCCTAACCCACTCACTATCATGAGTGACCCCAGCCAGCCTCCTGTTGGTCCCAAGATGCCCCTCCTCCCCTGGCCATGCTATGTATACACATACATTGTACATACGTGTATATTAAACCTCCACCGCCATGTCTGCCCTTCTTTGTGGGGTCTAGCATCAACTTACTGAGAGGGGGTTGTGGGGGAGGAGCGTGAGGCGATTGCCGCCCGCGATGGTAGAGTCAAATACTGCGTCATCAGAACAAAAGCACCAAAGCTTTTTAAAGAACACAAACAAACCAATAATGCATGAAACCTACATCCCATCTCAGAGATTATTTAGAGAAAGTTTAAATTAGCAGCTCTTCGGATATGTGAGCAAACGGGAGGGCTGGCTGTTGGAAAAGAGAAGGAACCCCTCACACCCAGGCAAGCCCAGCCTCGCCTAACCCCTGTGGTCACTGCTACGGTCCCCTGCCTTAACACCTGCACCTCGACGACACCACGGTTTTGCCTTCAAGGACAAGGACACCTTCCCAAGGTTTCCCAGCCCCGTCTGGCTTCTCCTTCAAGGAGAGAGGAGTGTGAGCCTGTGAGAGAATAAAGAGACTCTGTGCGTGGAGAGCAGAGGGAGAGATGGGAGAAGACACAGGGCCACTTTCAGCAGGCACCAGTAGTGTCTCTGTGAGGCCAAATAACCTGAAAAAGCACAGAGAAGACTAACCCGCCCTTCCACCCTGGGAATCAAGGTGGCACCTGGCCTTCCCTCGTCTGCTATCTGCTCTGACCCAGGAACAGAGGTGATTGATTAGACTGTGCCTAAAAATTTTTTTAATGACAAGGTCACACAGACCACATGTCAGAAGAGAAGTGACCAGACATCTATTTCTCCAGTTCTTTAAAGGCAGCTCTTAGCTTCCCGACTTTTAAGGCCAGTACCTACGATTGAAACTCAGACGGTGGTATTTCCCTTCCCCTAGCAGAATGCCTCTCTACTCGTGACACATTTTTCGCTGTGTTGGTATTTTAAAAACATTTCCCACAGACCTCCCTGCCAAGTGCTTTCATCTTGCATATCTCTAGTTCTCCGTAACTTGGTTTCAGTACATGTTCAGCCTCAGTTGTTAGGATGTCCCTTGCCTATGATGTAGATCGTCTACAGAGCTCGAGACTTGGAAATAGGCTCACTTCTCTCCAAGAGCATGGCAGCCCCAATTTGAGCTTGCCTAAGCCCTTCCTCCATACTGCCTGCCAATCTTGCTCACTCTGTATCTTGCTTCCCACCCCACCCGTCACCTATCCACCCTTTGCTTTAGACTCTAGCCAACTGAACATGATTCAGTGACCTGACCGTGGCAGGTTCTCTTAGTTCTGTACTTTGGAATCAGGTGTTCTATGTACCTGTAGCACTCATCCTCCTTTGGTTAGAGCTCAGTCTATTCATTCTCTGAGTCTCAACTAAGATGCAATATATATGTAAATTTTCTATTTTGTTTTTTAAAACTCATTTTATTGGGGTGTCTTACAGATATTATAACAAACCATAAATCAATTAATCAAGCAAACTGGTACATACATGTTGCCATCGACACTTTCAAAACATTATCTTTCTACTTGCGCTCTTATTATCAACTCCTCTTTTGTCCCTCCCACCTTCTTGAACCCTTGATAAATTAAATGTTATTTTTTCACATCATCTGCTGTAGCCCTTCACCCACATTTCTGCTATTTTCCCCCCTCAGGGTGGGGTGGGTTATACATCCATCATTGCTATGGGTGCCCCCTTTCTCACCAACCCCTCAAGATAACACTGTTCCCATTACTGTTTCTGAGGGGTTTATCTGACAGATAACCCCCACCCCACTATCATGACCCTAGTTTTACCTCACCAATCCTGCTAGACCAGAATATTTTCTATTTTATGTTTACTGTATCCTTGCTTAGGTAACACGTTGGGCTGCTAGCCTCACGGTCAGCAGTTCAAAACAACCAACCACTCCAAGGGAGAAAAGGGAGACTTTCTACTCCTCTAAAGAGTTACAGTTTAGGAAACCCACAGGGACAGTTCTCCCATGTCCTCCGGGGTTGCTATGAGTCAGAACTGACGTGATGACAATGAATGAGCAGCTTTGCTTAATTAAGTACTTCACACACGTCACGTGTTTACTATATACCAACACAAAGAGATCAATTTAATGATCAGTATCCTCCTTTTGCAAATGAAGATGTTGACACAATACAGTATACCCTAACTTTCCAAATTCAGATGGTTAATCCAAATCAAACTCTCTGGCATTGACTCGATGCTGGCTCCCAGCGGCCCCTGTGGGTTTCTGAGATTGTAACTGTTGATGGGAACAGGAAGCCCAGACTTTCCCCAGCGGAGCTGCTGTTGGGTTATGAACTGCTCACCAGGTGGATCGCCACCCAGGTGCCACCATTATACCACCAAGGCTCCTTCAGGGGGCTAGTAGGTGGTTCAACTCTGTCTTGAAGCCCAGGTTATCTGATTCTGTGCTCCCAGACATAATTATGTTCAATGGCATCTCGTTGAAGCCTTCTTTGGCTCCCACCAATTGTGGTCAGCTAGTCTGGGAAGTCCTACTAGTATTATTTTCCAGTTCTTTCCTAATGACCTTAAGCATGCGACACGAATGAACAGTTACTTTAGAAACACACAGAAACTGCCTCTCATTCAAGATGTATCCCCTGGCTCCCAGTAGGTCCTTTATGACTATTGAGGAACAAATGAATAAACTCAGATGGGGACCTAGTTAAGAACCATTCAGGAAGAAAACACATGCTAATCCAATTAGTGATATAAAATCCAGGTTGTGACTAAACTAATTAAGAGAGCAAAGTTTTTCAGCACTTTGAAAATGTCTGTTAACACAAAAATCATGTGTCAACTAACAAATCCTCCTCATGTTTGTTAAAGCAGGTGCACACACACATACATATATAAATAGATATCCAGCCAGTAAGTCCAGCACTTAGCATATTGCAATTGTCTATCCTTTGAATAATGAGATCCAGGAGGGAGGAGATTTTGGCTGATGAAGTTGAAAGCTAAATATTTAGAGTTTTGATGCTGGAGGGAGAACTGGGACACAGAGAAGGCCGGGTAAGCACCTCAGGATGGCCCGGTTGGTATAAGCAAGCCTGCCCAGTGTAGGTCTGGTGATCTGCAGTTTTCACTTGAAAAGCCAATCAAAGCCTCCCCAGGCCCAGTGGCAAGAGGTTTCTATAGCAGACCTACTTCACTCAAGTATGGGTTCTACAACCTGAACTTGAGCCTGAACCTGGGAGCAAAATGCCCCAGTGCTTAGACAACTGTGGTGACACCCCGGATTTACATACTCCTCCTTTGTCAACACTCTCGGGTTTTGAATGAGAAGATCACTGATCGGTTTCCGGTTTGCAGAGTGCAGGGCTAGCCAGCCCCTTAGACTTAGGCCAGACCCAGTGATGGGTGGACCATCCAGACATCTGATCTTTCGGCTCACTTGGTAGATCAGACTAATTAGAAACTTGACTCCATCAATATCAATTTTCACACATTTTCTGGTAAAACCCCACCCAGGTGTTTTTTTTTATATATATAAAAAGTTGGCCATTCTCCCCTTCTTTCTTCTGCTTTTTGTTCCTTTTTCTTTCAGCTTACTGCTCTACTGCAGTCAGTAGATTAAAAAGGGATAGGCTATGCTGCTACTAGAACAGGACATACAGATCTTAGGGCATCAACTGAACTTACGCTGAAGCCCAAATTCTAGAAGATAGCCCGTGTGGTCCTAAATGAGCGAGCCCTGGGTTGTCTAGTGCAGTAGCCACATGGGGCTATTGACACGTGAAACACAACTCATCTGAATTAGGATGTGCTTCAATGGAAAATACACTCTGGATTTCCAAGCCTTGATACCAGTCCCCCCCCCCCCACCACCACCACCACCATATCTAAAATACTTCATCAGCAATTTTTAATTTGATTTCAAGTCTAAATGATAATATGTTGGGTTAATAAAATATATAATTCAGTTCCACTGGTTTCTCTTTACTTTCTATAATGTGGCGCCAAAACCCACTGCCATCAAGTTTCTTCTGGTCCTCACCAACCCTCGAGGACAGGTGGGCCTGGCACTTTAGTTTTCTGAGGCTGTAGATCTTTCCTGGGGCAGACAGCCTCAAATGCTTCATGCAGAGTAGCTGGTGATTTGTTACCATTGCCCTTGCCGTCAGCAGGCCAACTCCTAACCCATTATGCCCCCCCAAATTACATATGCGGCATGCACCATATTTTTATAGTGCTCATCGAGCCACGACTTAATGCCCAGCCGCTGGCACTCCCGGCACTTCTTCACTCACGATCTACGCTCTGCTCACACTGAATTCTTTATAGGTTTTCTACTCTCCCAAGGTTTCTACCACCACCCAGTCTTTAAATACCTGGAACATTCTCTCCCTCCCATCCTTTGTACCAGGATTTCTCTTGCTCATCCTGTGGTCTAGAGTCTCATTCACTCGCTTGGAGTCGGATACTGTGTGTTCAGCCTCCAAAATATGGGCTAGTGGCCCCTGCTCGCTGACTCCATTCATCGCAGCACTGGTTGTTAGGAGCCATCAGCTTGTTTCCAGATCAGAATGACCTCATGTAAAATATTTAAAAAAAGAAAAGAAACACCAGCTGATTCTGTGCCAAGATCACACTTGTTCTTATTTATGTTTGAGCCCATTATTGAAGCCATTATGTCAAACCAACTCATCAATGACTTCCCTCTTTATGGTGACCCCTGAAAGCATAATGTACTTCTCCAGAAACGAGTCACTTTTGATAACATGTCCAAAGTATGTGACATGAAGTCTTGCCATCCTTATTGCTAAAGAGCACTCTGGCTGTACTTCTTCCAATACAGATCTGTTTGTTCTTTTGGCAGCCCATGAGACTTTCAATATCCTTCACTAGCACCATAGTCCAAATGCATCAATTTTTCCTGGGTTTTCCTCATTCAGTGTCTAACTTTCACATGCATATGAGGCATTTGAAAAGACCATGGCTTGGGTCAGGCACTTTGTCCTCCAAGTGAGACACCTTTGCTTTTCAATACTTTAAAGGGGTCTGGTGCAGCAGACTTACCCTATGTGTCTCAGTCCAGGTGGACTAGCGAAACAAATTCATAGACACTCATATGTGTATAAGAAAGAGCTTTATCACCTTCCCGACACAACCGCTGAAGACAAAGCGGGTGAATAAGCAAATGTGGTGAAGAAAGCTGATGGTGCC
>NW_022111310.1:20093128-20102526 GCF_000313985.2 Echinops telfairi
GATGTACAAATGCGCTTTACACAATTGATGTGTGTATGGATTGGGATAACAGTTGTATGATTCCCTAATAAAATGTTAAAAAAGAAAAAGAAAAAAAAAGAACCAAAGAGATCTACATAAAAAAAAAAAGAAAGAGCTTTATATAAGGAGTAATTGTATATTAAGGAAACATCCCAGCCCAGTCCAGATCAAGTCCAGAAGTCTAAGGTTAGCCCATATGCTCAGTACCAATCTATAAATTCCTCTTCAGACTCACTCAACACATGCAATGATGCTGAATGCAGGAAGATCACAGGCTGGTGGGTGGAGAGTCTAGTGGATCCAGTGGTGGTGGAAGCATCTCAGCACTGGCATGGGTCTCCCTGTGGCTCCTCCAGTTCCAGGGCTCTGGCTCCAACAGTATAGCACCATATGGCGCATCAACAGGAAGACAAAGCAGCAAGAGAGCGCGTCTTCCCTCCCGTGAGCTATTTATGAAGTCATCCTGCTGCGATCTGATTGACAGGCTAGACTCCACCTCTTCTGCAAGTTGATAGATGACTGCTGCTTCCATGAACACTGACTGTGGATTCAAGCAAAATGTCATCCTTGACAGCTTCCATCTTTCCTCTGTTAATCTTGATGTGAGCCATTGGTCTACTTGTGAAGATGTGTCTTTTCTTTACATTGAGTTGTAATCCATACTGAAGGCTGCAATCCTTGATCTTCTTCAGCAAGGGATTCAAGTCCTCCTCACTTTCAGAAAGTAAGGTTGTGTCATCTGCCTATCACTGGTTGTTAATAAACCTTCCTCTAATCCTGATGGCACATTCCGCTTCATATAATCCAGCTTCTCTGATGATTCACACAGCATTCAGGTTGACTAAGTATGGTGAGAGGATATCACCCAGTTTCACCCTTTCCTGGTTCTGTTAGCACACTTGCCTCTTGATCCATGTACAGGTTCCACATGAGCACAACGAAATGCTCTGGAATCCCCACTCTCAAGGCTATACATAGTTTATTATGATACACAAAATGGACGCCTTCTCATGGTCAATAAAACACAAGTAAATATCTTTCTGGTATTCTCTGCTTTGAGGCAAGATCCATCTGACATCAGCAATGATATCCTTGTTTCCAAATCATACATACATGGGTTTATTCTGAACAAAGCGCATTTAAGCATGTTGCTGTAGTCAGTTGATGATGACAGACAAATTCTCCCAGTAATACACCTGTCATAGTCCCCTGGAGTCGCTTAAAAAAAAGACCCAATCAGCTTAGACGGTTATGGTGACTGTTTTCAAAGATTCCAAAGGGGTAAACTAGATAGATTTTCATGAAGGATATAGGGTGATCATGGGGGGTTATAATGAAAAGTTTTAAAGCAAATTGAAAACTGGTGAGAAAAGGGTCAGAAAATTTGAACACCCCCCCCCCCTGCCGCCCATTACAATACACTTGCTTATTCAAGTGGAAGATGGGCCATCTGATGAGTTTGGCATTGGGAATCCTTCCCTCACCCACCCGACAGCCTTGATTTTACCCAACACAGAGAACATTTAAGAGGAACAAGATTAGGGTCCCTTGAGGATGCCCAAACTGCTGCCCCACAGGGCAGCATCCTGTGGGGAAAGGTTAGAGAGATGGAAACATTGCCTGCAGACCTGTATAGATCCAGAGGAAGATATGTCAAGTAAGAATAGTGTCAGATTTTGATAATTTTTTGTTTAATAAAAGCTTCTACTATTTTATAGCCATGTATTTTTCACTTACCTTTTTTATGGTTCCCTGACCGTCTTTTTCCTGTAGATCGTGAACTGCTTAAGAGGAAGGACAATCTATTTATTTATCAAGGATTTATCAAGTACCTGGCAGGTGTTCTGCACTGTTCTGGGAGCTACAGATAGAATGGTCCCCAGGCTCACGAGTCTACCACGAAGAGAGTTTGGCATTGACGCTGGATATTCTGTAGTGGATAAATGAGTGCTGTCCAATAGAAAGAATAGTGCAAACCACACATGTAATTTCAATTTTCTACTACCAAATCTTAGAAAATAAACTGCGGAGTTCTCATTCAACTCTGTTGGCCCCCGTGACCAGTTCTTCACCCAGTGCTTGGTCTGCAGTACTTACTCGGTGAATATGTGCAAGGAAAAGCGAATCCTTCTGACCCGAACCACAGTTACACCTTTCCCGCACACCACATGCATCGATGTGTAATTGGAAGCCATTCTGGCTTCTCTTCCGGGCTTCAACTGATGGGCAGACAAGGAATTGTCATTAAGAGCAGATGTGGGAGGCAAATCTTCTGTATTTGAATCCTGGATTTGTCATTATTTACCTGTGTGATCTTGGGGAGACTACTAGACCCTATGACTTGTCCTCCTTATCTGTAAAGTGGGAATAAAAATACCCGTCCTGTAGGGATGCAGTATGGATTCAATGAGACAACCCTCTGAATGTAAAGTGCTTAGAACCGGGCCTGGCCCACAGTGAGTGCTCTGTGCATGTTGGCAGTCATTGTAATCACTGGCACTGTTCCTGTTATTACCACCTAAGCAAGGACATATGACAGCTGTCAGGGCCTCACTGGTAAAACGGGAGCAGAAGCATTTGCCTTGCCCCCTTTGCGGTGGGAATCTGCCAGCGGAAGGACAGTGTAACCTGTAAAGTGCTCTCCAGATGTCAGCCCTGATAATGATGATCATCCAGATGTGTGAGCCAAACCATTGCAGACCCTCTGTGAGGAGCAAACATCTGGAAGCCTGGCAGTTCATCATCTCAGCCTCTGCCACCCTTGCCCCTCCCTACCCCAATTCCTTTCCCCACACAGCCCCTGTTCCCACCAGGGGGCAACTTGCCAATCCCAGAGTTGCAGCGAGAAGAATAACACTCTTCCGTTCTCTATCCAGGGTGGAAAGTTCACCTCTTAGCAGTTTCCATCGTGTCAGAATCGCACGGAGGGTCCATGAAGGCTTCTTAAGGGGAGGGAAGCGGGTGGGGAGAGTGCTAGGGAACAGGACTCCCTTTTACTGGGACTTTTTACCAGCACCCCTAGAAATTGTTCCATCCAGTCACCAATGTGCTTAGCGGGTCATGGCTACTGCTGGAATGTGAGTTTTTAAAAATAGGCCAAAAGCAAAAGAATGCTCCATTGAATCAAAGCACACATCCATTGCATATTTTTTCCCCAATCGTTTTTCCTCTTTGCCATCCCAAACACAACAGTGTCTGGGTTAATTCTCCCAGCAGTTTTGGACTTGAGGCTGAGATCACCTGGTAGGGAGTCCCCAAGAGTAAGTCAATTCAGTTCAGTACAAAGTTATTTAGCATCCACTTTAGGGCAGGCACCTTGGTCAGCACTACAGGGCCAGAAGTGATTGGAGCACTGTGCTGTCCTTGTAGAGCACAAGGACAGCCCACTGCTGTCAGGTCCTTGGGGGCAGGCAGTCAGAAAACCCAGGGCTTTCCAATATCACACGCAGGATGGGAGGCCCTGGAACTAACACAAGCAGTTAACCAGTCAATTGTTCGCGCAAAGGCTGGTGATTCAAGTCCATGCAAAGGCACTTCTAAAGAAAGGCTTGGTCATCCTTTATGGAATATTAGTCATTGAAACCCTATAGAGCCCAAATCTGCCCCGGAATGTGGGTTCACTATATCTCTGAAGCAACTAGACTTCAACTGGTTTTTGTTTGCCTCTTTTTGGTTTCTATGTTAGCAAGACTAATACAGAATTCATATGCCCGTGAAAGCTGGATATTGAATACAAAAGACCGAAGAAACATCAATGCACGTGAATGATGGTTCTGGCAAAGAATATTGAAAGTACCTAGTCTTCCAAAAGAAAGCACAAATCTGCGTTGGAAGCAGTACAGCCAGAATGCTCCTTACGGCAACGATGGTGAGACTTCACTTACACACTTTGGATATTGTCAGGAGAGTCCAGTCTCTGGAGAAAAACATCATGTTTGGTAAAGTAGTAGGGCAGTGAAAAAGAGGAAGACTTTCAACAAGATGTATTAACACAGTGGCTGTATGGATGGGCTCCAATATAAGAGCCATTGTGAAGATGGCACTGGACCCAGCAGTGTTTTGTTCTGTTGTGCATAGGGTCACTATGAACTGAAACCAACTGCTTGCCACCTAGCAACCATATAGAAGTGATCCCTGGTGCTGGAGGAGCTCAGCCAGGGAGCGGAGAGTCTACCTCCGTGTTGACTGAGCCCAGCACAAAGTCAATTACAGAATACACCTTCCAAAGAAATATCACAAACAAACAAATGAATCCTATATCTGAAGGTTCAAGAAAAACTCTCCAAAGAAAAGAGATTTGGTTATGTTCAAATGTATGTGAGGGTCCACAGGTTGCAAGTGACAAGGACATTATTGGCGTCAAAGAGACCTGAATGAATGCATTTGGGGGTGTTTAGCTCACCGTTCGAAATGCAAGGATGTTGAACAAGAGGTGAGACACTTAGAGAGCCTGGCAGTTCGGCAGTTCCATGAGAAGGAGATCTCAAGAATCACACTCAGGGTCTAGCTCCCACACAAACCGTCCCTTTCTTACCTTCTGTTCAAGAATGACAGTCTGGAAGTGGGGCCACCCTCATGCTGTGTGCCTGGGTGATAAGGGGAGTCCTCTGCAGCAGACAAATATCACATTCTATGTCCACCAAGGTCACACTGAGGAATCCCTGGATGGTGCCAACGGTTAAGCACTTGAGTATTAACTGGGGAGGAGGTAGTGCAATTCCATCCAAGACACATCAGAAAAGTCTTGTCAACCTGTTTCCAAAAGAAAGACTTCTGGTATCCGTGAAAACTGTCAAGTTCTACTCCAAACATATGGGGTCACCATGAGACGGCACCGACGTATCAACTGAGAGTGTTTGTCAAGATCATGCCTAGGCAGGCAGAGGTGGTTCCTTGTCCCCTCCCCCCCCCTCACCTCCCCACCCCCCACATACACACACAATCCATTTAGCGTTTGGAGTCAGTTAACTGCTGCTAAACTACACACCACACACACACACACAACACACACCACAGCTGCCTACTAGTGCAAGAATTACATAGAAGAGCTCAGATGGCCAGAGCGTCCGTGCATGGAGAAAAGGCTGACCAAAGACACAGATGTCTGGAAGAATTAGAGGGGGCAAAAGATTTCAAGCAGCTTGGCATTCCCTGACTACATGGTAAAAGACAAACAGCGACCGGGTCAAGAACAGATGCGCACACTTAATTCTGTACTGCCGGGTGGTTGGGATCAGGGAACTACAGAGTCAGGGGCACTCTTGCCTGCCTCACTTCTGTTTGGAAATCTTTTCTTGTTTACGCACACTGTGGAAGGCTGCAGCTTGTTCTGTGACGGTTACGTCCCACTGACACTGGGATAAATAGATTAAGCAAGGCCAAATAACATTAGCCTAATTACAGATGTGCCGAGCTGGCCCTGAGTTTGGCCCATATCCAACTTGAAGGCTCACTTGGAGACTCAAAAGGAACAGAGGCTGAACGTTCTCCTTTGTGGAGCCAGGACCGTGCCCACAGCCCCCCCCACGGAACCCCCTGCTGCCCAATCATCACCTTTCGTTCCATTTCTGTTTGCTAATTTTTGTTTTTGTGCAAGCCCCCGTGTCTTATGTGACAGAGCAGAGGGCTGGTTGGGCGACCAGCTCTTTCTTCCTGAAGTTAGGTTTTGTTGGCTGGCACGAGTGGTGGTACCAAGGGAATCAATACAAGGAAACTGGACCGGAAAAGAAAGCCACCATCTTTCCTGAGGACCTACTGTGCTCCAAGCTCTCTGCCAACCCTTTTAGATTCACCATCATATTTATAATCTCTGGCCCACAACACGACTCAACGCATAGGGGGTCACCATTAGTCGGAATTGACAACAGTTGGAAGTGTTTTTCACGATCATACCTAAGTAGGCAGCAAGTCAGATGAAGCTGATGGTACTTGCAGGTCTGTACATTTCACATGTTTAGACAAGCGGGGATTTGAACCCAAGCCTGCCTAACTTGGAAGACTCACCTTCCTTCCTCAAGATTATGCTCTCTCTTAAGAGTTCCTCCTACAGGTTTCTCACTCCTTATCACAGAGATCTGAATTGGATCTTAGTTGCTCCTCAATTTTGATCTCTGTAGAGCCCTAGCAGTGAATTTGAGTTTTTTGATTGGACATCCCTGGTGGCGGAGTGGCTAAGCATTCGGCGGCACTGCGAGGACAGCAGTTCAAAAACACCTCCAGAGAAAGGCAACGCCTTCTCCTCCTGTGAAGAGTCAGAGTCTCAGGGGTCACTGGGTGTCTGAATCAACTCAATGGCAATGAATTTGAGTTTTGTGAGAGTCCTGCTGGTGTAGTCGGTTAAGTGATGGGTGGCTAACTGCAAGGTAAGCAGCTTGAACCCACCAGCTGCTCCTTGGGAGAACGAGGAAGCTGTCTGTTCCCATAAAAATGTACATGCTGAGAAACCCTATAGGGCCACTATGCCAATGGGTCTGGGCTTCACCCTACCCCCACCCTTTTGGTTAGAGTTCTTAGAAGGAACCCTAGTGGTGTAGTTGTTAAGCACTTGACAACTAACTGAAAGTTTAATGATTACAACCTACCAGCCACTCCACAGAACAAAGGTGTAGCACCACCTTCTGTAAAGATGACCATGTTGGAAAGCCTGTGTGGGGTGCAGGGAGGGTGGGCTTCTACTCTCTCCTAGGGTTGCTATGAGTCGGAATTTATTCCATGACAATGAATTTGTTTGTTCTTTATTCTGAGTCCCTGGGTGGCACAGTTAAGTGCTTATACCCAAACTGTTCTCTGAAGTGTTGGCAGTTCAAACCCACCTAGTGGCACCTGGTGATCACAACCATGAAAATCCTATGGAGCCCAATATACGGGGTCAACACAGATAGGAATCCAGGAGACAGGAACTAGTTTTGATGGAAAGTTTAATACCTCGCCCAAAACATAGCCTTCTGGAGCAAACCTTCGATTCCCTCTCTCTCTTCTTAAACACCAATGAAAAAGTCTACTTCTTTAATTGCATACCTGTTCATTTTGATCTATGGAGAGGAGACCTGGCCTCAGTGTAATCCCAAGTCAAATCACAGAACCTCCAACACCAGGTAGAAAGGGCCCTTAGGAGCCACCCAGCCCATTGGTCTCCAATAAAACATGCAGCAAAGCCACTTGGAAATCTTGTGAAAATACCAATCCCCAGACCTCGGCCAAGATCTCTTCCATCTCAGTCTCATAGAGTTTGACCTGGGAATCTGTATTTTTCTCAACTTTCCAGGTCATTCAGCTGGTCAACCAACTCTAGAAAATACTCTTTAGGCCAGTTCATCCAATTATATCACCTGGGAGATCAAGATCCCGAGAAGGGAAGAAATTTGTGGAAAGATTCATAGTCAGCCAATCATGGTTTTAGTCTCCATGTACATCCCCACTACGCACGTGTTTCTTGCTTTGCCCCAGGAAGATTGTCCGTTGACTGTGGACGTGAATAGCTTGCAAGTGAGTGAAGAAACTACGTCATCCCTGATCATAAAACCCGGTGAACCACAACCAGACTGGTGTTTGTGCTGCAAAACTGCTGGGAGGCTAGGCTGAATTGGCATGGGTCTTGCTTCCTGAGCCAAGGTAAGGCTTTCTTCCCTGCTCCTCCCTACCTGCTCCAGACGTCAGGGAAGTCGATGGGCCTGGGGTTACTCTCAGGTCAGAAAAGCATTGGAGATAAAACTCAGGGAATATTCCACTCTTGCTTCTGGCAGCTGCATGACCTTGAACAGGTATTTCTTCCTTCCTGGGCCTTAGTCTCCCCATTTCTAAAATTGGAGATAGGCTTCTGGAATGGCGGTAAGAAATGAGCTGTGGGTCACAGTGTCCCAAGTTAGAAATGTATGGCAATTCATTCATAAAGATACAACTCCAGGGACATTGCTTAACTTCCCTGGGCATCAAGCACAGATCTGCAAAATGGGTGGGAGACAGCTATCTCACAGGGTGTCGGTGATCTGGAATGGAATTGATGGCAACAGGTGTGGTTTGGTTTGGTTTAGGGGGCGACTAGATGAGCTATTGCAATTAAGTGCTGGACAAAACCTCTGGTCGTGGGAAAGAACACAACAAAAGCAAAACTCACTGCCATCGACCTGATGCTGACTCACAGCTAACCCGCTGGCGGTTTCTGAGGCTGTAACTGTTTACAGGGGTAGAAAGCCCAGTCTTTCTCCCTCGGAGCCCCTGGTGGTTCCAAACTACCGATCATGTGATTACAGCCCAACTTATAGACCGTACACCAAGAGGGTCCTCACAACCTCACCACAGCTCATGGCCGCGCAAAGTATTCAGCAAGCGATCATAGCGGTTTATGTGTGAGTAAAGGGAGCCTTTCGAATCTGAAGAGCTGAGACCTCACATGTTAACAGACTTTTCTCCTTCTATGCAGACGGGCCCTACCATTTCCTGATGGCCCCTTGACAATCCTACAAGGGGGTGACTGTCATACTTAAAAGGGTCTGGGGGGTCCAAGGAAAGAAGTCCGATGTCCCACACTGGCCTGGTGAGCTAAATCCACATCTTAGCCTCCGTTTCCTCATCCACAAAGTAGAGGTCACAATTCACATTTTGGAAGACTCTCAGAAAAATGGTTTGGAAACTTACATTTTCTGAGTCCCCGTGTGGGGCAGGTAGTTAGTGTTCAACAGCTAGCTGTGAACTTGATGGTTCAAGTCCACCTCAGTGATCTGCTTTCTCCAAAAGAAAACCTAAGGGGGCAGTTCCACTGTGCACATGCGAGTCACCAGGAGTAGCAGGGGACTGGCCTAAAAGGAGCAGCAGCACGTGGGTTGCCCGGTCCTGCGGCCTGCAGATGGAAAACACTGCCTCTGCCCAGAAGCTTCTGTTCTATGGGGCAAGAGACACTCACGTGACCACGAGGGCTCCAGGCTAAGACAAACATCTCAGCCGCATGAGGGCCGTGAGAGGCGAGCGGGATCTCTAAATGGAGTTTGAAGGACATGCTCTGTTTTCCTGGACTAAATAATGCATCTCCTGCGCAATTTACTTTGTAAATGTCAACATCTTCTACAAATATCTAGTATGTACAGGATATCTATCTATATAAAGAAAGATAAGTACATATAGATAGATGACAAATACAGAAAAACGTCTTTGAGCAATCCTCCGTTCTCCTCCAGTTTAGGGCCCCGAGGGTTTGAGACTCCTCGAGCCTTAAAGCTGAAGGATTCCTCCACCAAAATCAGGCCCAACCAGTGTTGATGAAGGGACCTTGGGGCCAAAATTGTGTAGAAACTCAGAGCAGGGCCCAGAATTGGAATTCTGCCGTTCCCACGTAAGGTATCCTTGCTATCAAAATGGACAACCTCCCCAGCTCCTCTCTCTCT
>NW_022111310.1:20104277-20113707 GCF_000313985.2 Echinops telfairi
ATAATAATTTATAAATTATCAAGGGTTCATGGGGAAGGAGGGAGGGGGAAGGGAGGGGGTGGGGAAAAAAGGAAAATGAGCTGATTGCGGGAACCCAAGAGGAAAGCGAATTTTGGGAATGATGAGGGCAACAAATGTATAGATGTACTTTACACAATTGATCTATGTATTGTGATGAACTGTATGAGCCCCAATAAATTGATTAAAAATAAATTTTAAAAAAATCAGAGAGAAAGAAGTGAAAAATGGTCTTTGTACACAACATATCTTCTGCTCTGCTGCCCCTGTCCTTGACATTTACCTCTCCCTCTGTGTGATGAGGGCACACAGAATGTGAATGGCTTACTGAAAGTTTCACAGCCAATTTTATTTATTTATTTATTTTTTAAAAATCAATTTATTGGGGCTCATACAATTCATCACAATACATAGATCAATTGTGTAAAGCACATCTATACATTTGTTGCCTTTATTATTCCCAAAATTCGCTTTCCTCTTGGGTTCCCGGAATCAGCTCATTTTTCCACAGCCAATTTTAAATGGAGGCAAGACTAGAAAGCAGGGCTCCTCACCTCCGGATGCAACAAGACGATAGTGCTTAAAGCCACTAGCTCTGGAATCAGACTGAACTTTGATTAAAATTTGGGGTTGAGCAATCTCCGAAGGGCCCCAGAGCCACAAGCATAAAGTGCTCAACTGCCAATCAAAAGGTAGGTAGTTGAAACCCACCCAACGTGGCTTTCATCTTTCTCAGTGGGAGAAATATCTGGATTTCTGCTCCTATAAAGATTGGAGCCTAGAAAGTCCCATGGGGGAGTTCTACTCTGTTACATGGAGGGAGCGTGACTAAAACGGCACCGAACCAAAACATAGGAACCAGCCGGCACCAGGAAGTTCCGTAAGTTCTTTCGGGCTCAATTACTGCACCTCTAAACTGTGAATAATAATTCAGACTTCCCAGAGATGTTTTGAAAATAGGAAACAATATATGTAAGTAATGTGGTGTATGGTAAATAATCAATCAATTAAATGGTGTTAATGATGATGATGAGCATGAAAATGAAGAAGATGCAATCCAGATGCAAAAGGCCAGTGCTCTACTCTTCCATTCGATCCTATGCTGGCTTAAGACAAACCCCTGCCCATGACCACTCAGCTGCATCCTCATGCAGCCTCACACACTCGTCTGTACTTGGTTTCTACACACAGACAAATTATATTCCTGGTTAGTTATGTTCTAATTACTATATCCGAATGGTGCAAAACGTGCCTATCTTTGAAATGTCCATTGAACCCAAGTGATACATCATTCCTGTCATGTGAGTTCTGTCCATCAGACATTCAGCCACTAGTGAGGGGGAAACATCCTATTCACATGACTTCTAGTTGGCAAGTCTCATGGGGTGTCTTTAATTATTATCTCTCAAATCTAGGCTCCTCATGGCATTGGCCCTTGCTCAAACTTCCTCATCTATACTTTTCAAACGCCTACAGTTTCCTCCCTAACCTCCATGATTCCAGCTCCGCTCCTTTTCTTTGCTCTTTCCTACGCTGAAGTCAAGAGTTTTCTTTTCAGGATGCATATGTGTGTGTTTTCAATCCAATGGTTTCAAACAGCCAGTATGGTCTCATTCAGTCAACAGGTCCCATCGCTCCTCCTACACAAATTGCTCGTGATGTCTCTCTGCCCATAAGCCCTTTCCTCTCCAACCGTCTCCTATGAAGACGCTCCTGAGACTCGCCTTCCAATAGCAGAGGCCAAGGCACAAATCCTTCCCTATGTAAATCAGTCCTTAGAAGAGCTATGTATGAAGAGCTTTTGTTTTCTGAGCACCCAGTTATTTCACCTATATTGTCCAATTTCATCCTTCCGACAGCTTTTGGAGGTAGCATATGAGGGAACTTCAAAAAGTTAATAGAAAAATTCCATTACCTTTGAACTCCATTTTTTCCACGAACTTTTGAAGTCCTCTCATACTCCTCCCCCTTTACAAGCAAGGGTTGGGAACCCTGGTGGTGCAGTGGGTAAAGTGCTAGGTTGCTGACGGAAAAGTTGCTCAGTTAGGAATCCGAATCCACTCTATGCCAGTGGGGTTGCTCAGTTTTGGATAGATAGGGAAATGAAGCTTAGGAAGCTTGAGTTAACTTGGCCAGGGAAAACGTTTGAGTTTGTCTTCTAAATTTCTCTCAGGTCCTAACCCTTCCTCACTGTAATGGCACAGCCAATATTTAAACCCTGATTGGCTAGCCTCCAAAGTGTCTGATTTTATCACCTGGTCATTAGTTAGCTGAGTTCTGGAAGTTCCTTAAGGGTAGGAGCTGGCTCCTATTCCTTTTAGTCCCTCCGCCTGGACATCGATGCTCCACCATCGATTGGCAGTTAGAGGGGCTTAGTTTTCAACCCAAAGTGGGCAGTGGTTGTGAGGATTGCACCCATTTCTCTGGGAGGTAAAAGCATGGGGCTCCAGTTTGGATGATATAGTCTGCTTATTTTTCGAGCTATCGTATTTGTGGTAGGTTCTTCCACCAGCCTCAAACTCGGCACTCACTTGCTTTGAGAGTTCAGTGAGCTCACGGAAAACCCCTGACCTTGTGACACATGCAGTTCCTTAAAGAGCAATCGTTAGCATTTATATCCAGGTCCCTCTTTAGCTTGATACCTGCCTAGAGAAGAAAGCTCGGGGCCACCCAGACAGCGGGGATGCTCTCAGGGTGATTCCCTGGGCTGTCCTCACACACCGTCTGTTGTCCACAGCTTCCTTGGCCTTGGTGGCGACCACAGGAGCAGTCCGTCAGGCCCTTGCCAACCCAGTGGGGCATGAGCTCCCGTGGCATTTTCAGTGGCAGCACATGAATCAGTCCAGCATGCTGAGCCCAAGGCGCTACACCCAGCAGCCTTATTTGCACTTCAAGAATTTTTCGTTTTTCTTTTTCCAGTGAAACATCTTAACAAATATTGGTCTAACCTCCTTTTTCTGCCATGGCAGGGCACACACACACACACACACACACACACACACACACACACACACACACACCTGTCTCACCAAGCCTCTGGCTTCTTTCTCTTGAGAGCCTCATGGTGGCTGGGAAGGTCTACAGACTCCACAGTGCCTGGAAAAGGAAGTCAAAACCAGAAAGGAGACAAGTTTGGGAAGAGCTCAATAGCAGATGTTCTTTGGAGGTTAGATAACTGGCACAATGGACCACTATGCAGAGACCAAGCTATTTCTAAAAGTCACAGAAAATACCCCACACTTTTCCTTTGGGCTCTTAGTACCTCTGGCTTTTATTTCCACCAACATAGCCATGCTTCTTTGAGCTAATTCTTATACCATTTATAATTCTACAAGGAAGGTGGTGATGAAATTCTACTTTGAATCTGGATGCCCTAGGCCTGTTTCAGGCTTTTTTCCCTACCGTGTTCCCAAGACTCGGAGCATTATGCATACTGTCTCCATTAGGAGAAGAAACAACCACGAAACACTTCTACACATTGTGCTTGGAGAACACAGCCCCTGTCTCACATCAGCCCCACATCAACTCCACAAGGTACAACTCTCCTGGACTCCATTTTATTGACGAGGCAACTGAGTTTGAACGATTCTGAAAAGAGCCAAGATTCAGGGTTCAGGAATGGGTGCACATGAGAAACATTTCACTCGGGGCTTTGCAGATGATCAGAACTCAGGGAGTGGTAATTATTATCTTTTTGTGTACCTTGTTGGTAAAATGTTCTTCTCTTTCTAATAAACAGTACATTAACAAGGTGACTCTCATCTTAAATGACAGGAGGGGTTCCCATTGCTTCAAGCTACCCAGTGTCTTCCACGGTCCTGCCTCGCTCCCAGTCTCACCTCTTGCTACTTCCTACTTCAATCTCTCTTCATGGCAAAAATGGTTTTCCATCCTTGGATGCGTGTTATTTTCTCTTATCTCTGGTATTTTGCCCATGGTGTCAGTGTTTCAAACCTACTTACCGTTCCTCGGGAGAAAGAGGAAGCTGTGTGCTCCTGGAAAGAGTTAGTCTCGGAACCCCCTGCCTGGCACCCCCACCCCAGGCAGTTCTACTCGGTCCTTTACGATTGCTCTGAGGGGGATTGATTGAGTTTGGGACCTGTGCCAAATCCCATCCTTCTCCCTTTACTCTCCGACCCATTCCTCCTCAGCCTTGGGTATTTTGTCTAATTGTTCTCAGGGAAGCCATGAAGACCCCTTCAGTTTTCCTCATCGAACGGTGAGTTCAAGAAGCCCTGTTCTTCTTACCTGGGGGAACCAAATTGTTCTTCTCTAATCTCCACTGCCTCCCAAATCCCCAGAGGACAAGGAGCTTCTTGGCTTTTCTTTGGAAGCTCAGGACCCGGCACATGCTGAGTACTCAATACCTATCTCCCAGGAAAGAAAGAGGTCCCCAAACACATCCATTGGTAAGAAACACCACCCAAGCAGAAAGAGAGACAATAGGAGTTTTTAATGCATGGAAAGCCCTGCAGGGACTCTGGGCAGACCCACAGGTAAGCAGGAAGAGGCAGGGGTCCTGCAAACTCAATAATGTCCAAAAAGAAAAAAATAAAATTGTCCTAACAACCCACACTTCCTCACTGCAACAATCCTTGGGGCTTCCTTCCTGGTGCGGAAGAGGTCAGACTGCCTCTTCGGCGTCTCCTCTAGGAGTCTATGGCTGGAAGGAGGCTGACTTCGCCAGGATGGAGAAAAAAGAAGAAAGGCTGCTTGATCTCCACCTAAAAGCTCCTGCCTCTGGACTGACCACTATCCATGAGAAAAGGTTGAAAAAAAGAGACTTAGAAAAAAACAAAACAAAAGCGAGAGAAAGGAACAATTCCAGTGGTTACAAAGTTCTCTGTTCACTATCCACAGGAGAAGAGGTTTGCTTTGGCCTTGCTGGCGCGTGTCCTCGGCCAGGCCCATCCTCAGCTGTCCCCCAGCCCACCCGGCCCCAGGATCCACATGTGTTCTGCTCCCCTTCCCATGGAGAGTCTCTGTGCTCACAGAGGGCAGCACCCTCCCTCACCGGCCCTTGGACTCCCCATACGTGTTTCGGGCCATGGACACCATCTTCTCCTCGCAAGTGATTTTGGTGTCCTTGAGGATGCTGTACCAGACCATGCCCGCAGGCCGGACCTCCTCGCTGCGGCAGAAAAGGTAGGGCACCGTGTCCACCCGGCTCTGTATGTAAGCGCTTCGCAGCAGGCTGGAGCAGTGACGGCTAACCCTCTCCAGTCGCCGCAGGATCAGGTGGGCTTTCCTGGAAGGAAAGAGAGGAAAATGATTAAGGAAGCTCAGACTCAAGAGATAGACCTATGAGTTAGGGAGTCAAGAGCAACAGGTAAATGAGGAGTCCTTGTCCCAACAGAATGGGTCCCTGTTAATGGCTCCAGTCTGTCATTTCCACCATCTGTTCAAATACCCCCCGTACAAATTGTCCTCTTCAAAGCACGGAAATAGTGAGTCTGATGGACGAATGGTCCATGCAAATACCAGCCTCCACGACCCTGCTGGTGCTGGCTCCCACTACCAGCTGCTCTGACAAAGCTCACATCAAAGGGCTTGATCAGTGGGAGGAAAGTGTGGAACGAAACCAAAATCATCAAAAAACAATCCGGCTTCTTGGTCAGAGAGCGACGAGTGGAACCCCTGAGACAGAGCTTGGTCACCTGTGAGGTCTGGGACTGAACTCACCCAACTGGCTTAAGTTTTCAACTAAACACAAAACCGGGCTGTAACAGCAGACACGCTGTGTAAGGCCGGTCAGATGCAAGGCTGATGGCCTGTTCTGTACTCGTTCAACACACTCACAGTTCCAAACGTCTAAACAACTTTTAAGAAGTGTTTTCAATTGTGCAGTGTGTGAAAAGGGAGAGAGGAGTATATCCTTAGATGGAACATTGTCACTTCTGAGATGTGGGAGCCCAACGAGTGAATAACAATGCTAGCCTTAGGACCCGGATCAACCAAGCAGGGATTAGGATCATGATTGAACTGTTCCAACTGATTGACACTTACCCTGTGCTAAATAAACACTAGGTGAACACAATTAATATATCTCAAAAATTCCATTCCGTTTGCACAATGCTCCTAAAGTTATTATTCTTTTTGCTCCTATTTTATAAATGACTGAGGCCGTGGATATATGACATTACTTGACTAAAGGCAAACATTCAGTAAGATGCTGGAGCTGGAGACTTGAATTTAGGTTTGGATTTCCACCACTTAGGCCTGGTCATTCTTAATTGCTTGGCTTTCTTATTACGGAGACTCTTAGACTCCTCTAGTATTTATCCCTAGCTCATAACTTCTCTGTCTTTCCCCTACCCCTTAATCTCATAAATGGTGATTACGGTCTTTTTCTTATCAGGTGATTGTTATTGTTGTTGTTAGGTGCCGTCAAGTCGGTTCCAACTCACAGTGATGCTAAGCACGACAGAACAAAACAGTCCTGTTCCACACCATCCTCCGCAGGGGTCCTCTGCTTGAGCCCACTGGAGCAGTCAAACCATCTTGCCAAGGGCCTGTCTCTCTTTTTCTGGCCCCTCTGTTTTTCCAGGCAGGATGTCCTTCTCCGAGGACTGGTCTCTCCTGACACCAGGTCCAAAGTACGTGAGGCCAAATCTCACTTTGGTGATAACCCTGCTGGTCCTTGAAGTACCAGTGACACAGTTTCGAACATCATGGCAACAGACAAGCCACTGCAGGAGGTCCAGCAGACAAGATGAGTGGTGGGATAAGGTGATGGTGAGATTAAGGATGAGACATGCCCAAAGTCTTGGACAGGCTTAATGAATAATGGCTACCATTATGAATTCCAACTGTTTCCCCCCCAAAATATATGTAGGAGTTGTAACCCCAACCCTATAGATGTACTGTCATTTGAGAAAGGAATTTTCTGTTTGTTATTTCATATTAATGTTGGGGGGGGGTCTTAATCCTAATCACTTTTGAAATATAAAAAGAGCAAATTAGGCAGAGGAGCAAGCACGCACAAATGAGGGGGAGACAAATGCCACCCCGAGATTTCCAACGACTAAGAATCCCGGGGCTAAAGAAGTTGATATGAGAAATCTACCTTCCTCCACAGCCCCCGCAGCTGGAGGGGGAGGGAGGGAGCATACAGAGAGAGAGTCTTCCCCTGCAGCTGGTGCCTTGAATTCAGACTTCTCATCTGAGATAATCAATTTCTTAAAATCACCAACTTGTGGTATTTCCGCTGCAGCAACACTACTAACCTACTGCCACAGAGTCCATTCCAACTCGTAGCAACCCTGCAAGACAGAGGAGAATAGCCCCCCGAGACGTTCGATCTTTATGGGAGCAAACAGCCTCATCTTTTTCCCAAGGGGCAAGTGGCAGATTCCAACTGCAAACTTTGCTGTTGGCTTAACACAACCCATTGTGCCACCAGAGCTCACAGACAGCTAGTCTGCTATGAAATACCACGATGTCGTTTCAGGATTTGGATTATGCGGAATATCACGCTTAGCAAGAAGCACGGTGGGATACGGCACTCACCATTTCACCATTAGACTTTCATTCAGAGCCCCTTTACCCCCGCCCGCACCCTCCCCCCCCTCCCCCCCGCCCCCCAAGGAGAAGTTCAGTGATAGAACTACTCTTGGTTGCACAGAAAGGGAAAGCTAGCGAGGATCTTTGAGATTTCCTAGTCTGGCCTTATTGGCATTAAGACCAGAACAATTATTTATTGTGGGGGCTGGCCTGTAGAATGTTTAGATACATCCATGACTCCTATTTCCTAGATGCCACTAGAATATCCTTTCTCCATTATGGCAATAAAAATATCTCTAAACATTCCCAAATACTTATCTTAGGAGGAAAAAAATCACCCTCAGTCCAATTCTCTTTAAAGATATAGAAACTAGCGCTTAGAGAGGGACAGACTGACAGTCATTGAGTTCATTTCGGTTCACAGCAATGAGACAGGTAGACCGGCTCCAAAAGGTTTCCAAGAACATAAATCTTTACCAAAAGGGACAGCCTCGATCTGAGCAGCTTGTGGGTTTGAACTGCAGACCTTTACTAACCCACTCTGTTAACAGCCCAATACTAACCCACTACACTACCACGTGTCATGTGTAGAGGGAAGGGAATATCCCTTTCCCAAGTCACATCACAAGTCAACTTCAGTGTCAAGGGGTGTGTCTCCATGTGAAACCCACTCTTCCATGCATTCCAGGGCTCTCACTGTGCCTACGAATCTTATCCTGGTAAACGTCTCTCCTGCTGTCCTCTCCATGCCCCTCTGAGACCCTGGGAGGGAAAGTGTTTTATGACAACAGACCCCACAAATGGGAGACTGTGTAAGGCACCTGCATGGCGGCTGCTAAAGGCATGGGTTTATGTGTATACATTTTGTGGGAACGATTTATGAGGTGCCTTTCAAAAAAGTCCTCTTTGTATAGTTCAACACTTAGGTGGAATATTTCCTGAGGTGCCAAGAATTCATAGCTTCATAATCACACTCGACGTGCTGCTCTACCCACACTCCTCTCTCCTCGCTGGTAAAGGCCACCCCAAGAGGAAACCCGAGGCCTGGAGTTCCCACCCCTGCCTGCTCTTGCTCTGTTTTCTAACAGCCCCATGGCCTGGGCAAATTGACTTTACCATCTCTCAACTAGTTGCCTCGTTGGAAAAATGGGACTGGTGTGGGGTTGAAAGAGATAGTCAGTCACCCACTGCAGGTATGCCCAACATTTATTTCATGGCAGAGCTCCTGGTTTGATGGAAGGACGGGCACAGGGAAGAGTCAATACAGGTGGGAAAAGCAGGGATAAAAGGAGGCACACATGTTATGGGTGAAGAGGAAGGTGGGAAGGCAGGATTGTGGATATCTAAGAAGGCTTCCTAGTGTGAGTGAGTCTCAAAAACTCACAGGAGTTAAGAGGAGGCGAAAGGTCTTAGAGGCAGGATAGATAAGGGAATGGAGATAAAAGAGTGCTTAGATCTTTTCAGAATTTATGGCTAGAATACAGTCAGCAAATGGGGCATCAATGTGATGAAACTGGAGAGATGGGCACTGGAGCTTTGAAACCAAGGTGCTGTGGGTGTAATGTTATAGCAGTTGGACCCTACCGAGTCTGACTGGGGGGCTGAAACCCCAGCCTAGTCACTTGCTTGCAGTGTAATCTTAAATTGTATTGCTGGTTGTGCCTCAGTTTCCTAGTCCATCAAACAGGAATAACTGTACCAACTGTGAAGGGTTGTTTCAAGATTTAAATAAAAATCCATTTCTAAGAAGCCCCTAACAAATGCTATGTTTTCCTGTTTTTCTTGAGGAAAAATGGAGGTGTTATTGAAGGGTTTCTTGGAAGAAAATGACAGGTGGAATAGATTATTAAGAAAGATTCCTGGAAATAGAGGAAAGAGCTGGGAGGAAACAGGCGTTTATAGAGGTCTA
>NW_022111310.1:20114490-20117944 GCF_000313985.2 Echinops telfairi
TGGGGGATGGACAACAGAAAAGTGGGTGAAGGGAGACGTTGGACAGGGCAAGATATGACAAAATAATAATTTATAAATTATCAAGGGTTCATGAGGGAGGGGGGAGCGGGGAAGGAGGGGAAAAATGAGGACCTGATACCAGGGGCTTAAGTGGAGAGCAAATGTTTTGAGAATTATGAGGGCAATGAATGTACAAATGTGCTTGACACAATTGATGTGTGTATGGATTGTGATAAGAGTTGTGCGTGCCCCTAATAAAATGATTTAAAGAAAAAAGAAAGACTCCTGGTTGCTTTAGGCGATTAGGTGGTGGTAGGGAGTTAGCACTAAAAGTAAGAAACAAGGTGGAGAATGAACAGTGTTACCCATTCCCCATCATTGTCTTTAGGAGTTTTCGTTTATCTCACCATTGTAGTTATAAAAATTTATATAATGTCTCTGAAGTAGATTCCTCCTCTATAATAAGGCCACTATATGTTGGCCACTCCTATACTATATTGATAACTATGAAGTATCTAAAAAAAACCAAACTCTTTGCTGTCAAGTCAATTCTGATCTATAGTGACCTTATGAAGACAAAGTGTGAGTGTCTCTGTGGGTTTTCAAGGCTGTGAGTCTTTACGGAGCAGAAAACCTGATCTCTCCCACACTGCAGCACCCTAGTGGGAATTAAGAATGTTAATACATGTAAAACTCTAAGAAAAGTCTCTACCACTTAGCAAGTACTCGCCAAACTAGAAAATATCATCACAATCACCATCCTCCTCCCCCTTATTCCCTTTGGGCCCCAGACTCTGAGGACTGATTACTAACTGCTGTGTCTTATGAGCCTTTAAATGTCAGCAGCTGGAGAAAGACAGGCAAAAATATTAATAGCCTCTAAATCAGGGTCTGTGCACTGAGTTAGAGGACATGCAGGGTGTTATGGGCACTGGGCTAACTCCTTACAAGGAATCAAGGTTTCTCATGTATGTAGAGGCAGAGGGAATCATCCATCCATTCCTCGAGTCTAATGACTGGAGAAAGTATGTCCCCACTTGTTTCAGGTGACCAGTCCAGAAGACGGTTGAAGACTTAAGAGCCGGGCAGAGGTGAGATCGTCCAGACTCTCGTAAGCAATGCTATATAGCATTTAGACTTTATTCTTTGGGCAGTGAAGAGCCATCATCTGGTGCAGACGATCACACAACTAGACCACCTGTACCCAACAGGGCTGGAAAGAACAGTTCCTCTACCACCTGTCTGAATGCTTTGTGTCCACAGTCCCTGTGATTTCCTCAGAGAGGCTCTTGTGTGGAAAGAGACCCTGGGGCTTAGGATGGGAGAATAACTTGTGTTAGGGAACACTTTGGGTCAGGAACCAAGACAACAGTAGAATCTAGGCTCATGATAGCATGGCATTGAGATGAAATGTTTATCTCTGGAATCTTAGATTCAAATCAAAGATGTGTTATGTACTGCCTCTGTGGATGATGAATAAGGCCTTCAATACCATTAACCCTTATTTTGTAAAGTGGTAAAACGGGACCAGCTATTGGGAGCATGAAGTTGTCAGTCTACTTAGTTCTCAGTACATATTAATCATGACTCAAAATAGTAAATTGTAGTGAACAAAGCTACAGGTCTTATAGCCCATTAGGGCAAGTCATGTCCTCTGTGCGTCTTCATTTCTCCATTAGTAAAATTAAGAACATTGGTGTGAACGACCCTGGAGTCAGCCTCTGACTCATGCTGGTCACCACCACACCAGAATGAGATGCTAATGGGTCCTGTGGCATCCCCATAATCAATGTGGATTGGATACCTGAGGTCCGGGGAGTATAAGCAGATTTTCGGAAGTAGATCGCCAAGCCTTTATTCCTAGTCCACTGCAGTCTGGAAGCTCAGCTAAAACCCATTCACAGTCACAGGAATGCACAGAGCTCCACTGCCAGGTGGGTAATGGCTGCACAAGAGCTGTACAGGCCAGGGATCAAACCCAGGTCTCCGACCTGGAGGGCAAAAATTCTCTTCTTGAATCACCCATGCCTCCTCAGGTGGGAATAGCAATTCCCCTCTGTTAGAGCTGTTGTTATGACTGAAATGACATGACTGCCATTGGCATCCAACACGGGACCTTGCACATAAGAACCACTGAAACAGTGTCAGCTTGCCTAAGTGTCGCCTGCACGCTCCCCGCCATAGATGATGGCTCAGCAGCCTGGCTGGCATTTGGACACAAAAGCGGGGTCGATTCAGAAGGTGGAGTGGTAATGAGAGAGGGTTGAAGGTATGGAGAGGTTAGTGAGGAGGAGGAGGGGGAGTGAGAGACACCAACAAGAGTCCAGGGTAATAAATTATAAGCAGTGGAGACCCATAAATCAAAGGCCAAGCATGCCCCAAGCTTTCTCTGGAGAGGGAAATCATAGGTCAGGGTGACCACTTTCTCAAATACTGGAAATAAAATCTTCCTCATGAGAGACAGGATCCAGGCCTGCAGGACAGGAAACAAGAGGAGAAGGAGGGCCATTTCAAGCTAATTTATTGTTGTACTAGCTGGTGAGATTGGGCTGAGGATGAGTTGTGAAGGAGGCCCTTTCCACTGTTAGGGGCTGTGCCTGCGCAGCACTTTTCCGGGAATTGTAGAACCTTTAACCAGCCACTTTCTCCCCAGTACCATTATCCAATCAGCTGTTGACACAGTAACCAACTGAACAGACCTACTTTCTAAGTGGGTTAAGGGATGAAGAAAAAGAGGCTTGGTTTTAAAGACACATTCCCGTTAGCCCCTCTCCCTCCTCCCTGTTTCCTTGAACTGAGCTGGTTAGCTGACCCCCAGTTTAATGAGAGCCAAGGCGGTGTCATTGTTAAACAAAAAATTGGAACACAACTTTCAGAGGTGAAGAGGGCAGATTACGGGAAGCAATGACTTCACTGATACTGCCCTGGACAGGCCAAATCTGGAGCATCCTGGTCACTTCTGGTAAGAGGGACTGTAGTCAGGCCACGATGCTGAATGAAGGACCCACTTTTGTGAACCTTCTGAAGATGTGCTGAAAGCAGGCCTGGAATGGATCCACTAAGGAGGAGAAATAGTTATGTTGTTCTAGTCACTGACGATAAGTGGAGAAAAAAGCAGAGGGTCAGGGCTTATCGCGACTCTAAAAGATTGTGCACCAATTATATGCCAGAAAATGTGTATGTGCAACATCTTCTTCAATATGGTCCTCCCCATGATTTGATAGCATGTACTTTATTCCCCGTCTATAAGTGGTAAAAGTGGGCCTCGGGCCACTCATGTGATTGGAAATAATATCAGAGAACAGATTGAGACTGGGGGGTCCCAGCTCTCTAGCCACAAGGAACCCAAGCAGTCTAAACAAAGCCACGCTAACATTTAAAGAAGGCAGATTTTCACTCAACGGAATGAAAAACAGCAACAATGAAAACTCTGTGGCTCCCCCGTCACTGGAGG
>NW_022111310.1:20118895-20121498 GCF_000313985.2 Echinops telfairi
ACATTGAGCATGTTTCTCCTGGTGCTCATCTCTACTATCAAGAATGAATTAATAAATAGGAATTGACAGTCTTTCAAGAAAAGAGGAAATAATATAACATTTAATGTGCACATTCATATTTAGATACAAAATATGCTGAAAATAATAAAAGTGCATCCTATTCTCCATGTGCTAGAAATTACAAGAGCGTTAATCCATGTTGTCTAAAGAAAATAGCTAATATAACTAGGGAATGAAAGAATGTATAGTAACATCCCACATTTGCTTATTTTCAACAGAGATACAGCAAACACACTCCACACTATGTGTCATATCATTTCAGATGGGAAAACCTCCTTATAGTGCAATTTCCAGAAGATCCAAAGTGGAGCCAAGGTCAATGATTTCTGTAATCTATTAGCAATGTCTGCTGTGGAAGTGAAAAGTTGTGATACCATAAATATGCCAGGCCTATTCTGGACAGATTAATTTCCCTGAAACAAAATCTCTTCACGTACTTGTTCTTTACTCTCTAATTCTATCATTTTAACCAAACATGACTGAGAGAACTGAGAAGCCCGAGAGTGGTCTAGGATATTCTGACCGGAGCACATTCTGGTCCCTGGCCACCAATGAGCTCAGTTTTATAAAGTGTTCTAATAAAAACCGTATGGCTGGGCAGCTGGGTGTCAGGAGGGCTTCTCTCCACAGCTGTTTAGAGTAACCTGTGATTGTCAGGGGACCCAGACTCTGGAGGACACTGATCTGGCAGATTTATTATGCAGAGGCAAATAACATCCTTTTCTCAATAAATTTTATGGGAGTATATGACTACAGAGCCAGGGTGAGGGTGAAGACATTTTGGGGTTTGGTGATTATAGGCTCAGACAATTCAAATAATACCCACCCATAATATCGGCCCTTGCGGAGGTCCTGAAAAATACTCCTATCCCCCTAGACAACCTGGATCTCTGAGAAACAGGATGTGATGGGCAGGAGGTAAAATGATATTCACTGTGTTCTATTCTCCATGACTTCCATGGCTTGCTGGGTCATGGGCTTCCCAGCTGGAAGGGACTTTGGTGTCCAGACTTTTGTTGCAAATGAAACCCAGAATGGGAGTGGAATTTGTTATACAAGGTCATACAATAAATAGTTGGCAAAGCCATGCCAGGAACCCAGGGCTCCTTAGCTCCTTGCTTTATAATTTGATATTTTGTACACTTGTTAACCAGGAGTCCTGGTACCATAGTGGTTACCCATGGGACCGAGATCCACAGAGTCAACAGTTCAAAATAACCAGCCGCTCCTCAGGAAAAAGATGGAGCGTTCTACGTTGGCAGAGAATTACAGTCTGAGTTCTATCTTGTCCTACAGGGCTGCTATGAATCTGCGTCAATTTGATGACTGTGAGTTTTTAATACACTTGCTCACCCTAACAAGGGCAAGGGTACCCCAAGTGTTCCCCCTATTTAAAAGTTTTACATGGCTTCTGGGAGGAGGACGAACCCTTGAACAGGGCTCATAAAAGCTCCCATGACCTGAACCCTGCCAAGCATTTCAGTCTTGATAGTTTTTTTTCTTTCCTTTGCCTCATGAGGAGCCCTGGCGGCACAGTGGATTATAAGTTGGACTGCTTGTTACTTGTGAGGCCAGCATTTCAAAACCACCCAGCTTTCTGAGGGAGAATGATGAGGTTTTAGACTCCTGTAATGAGGTATAGTCTCACAAAACCACAGAGGTAGTTCGACCTGTCCGATAAGGACACGATGCGTTGGCATTGATTTGATGCTGGTTAGAGTTGAGTTTTCACGCCTTGAATTCTCTACTCCAGCAAGTTTAGATTTTGATTCTCTGTCTAAACATCACTGTCTCCTTGAGAATGTGTTCCGTGTGCCTGCGTGGGTCAGCTGCTCCACTTATCTGCATCTAGAACAGTATCACTCAAAGTAAGTTTTTCTGATGAGCAACATTGTCATAATTTGAAGTTAGAAATGCAACGTCTCAGACCAAAGTAAAAAGAAAATTCACTGCCAGTTCCCTTGACTCATAGTGACCCTATCAGGCAGAGTCAAACAGCTACATTTGGTTTCTGAGGCTTAACAGGAGCAGAAAGCCTCTCCTTTCTCTCTAGAAATGGCTGGTTGACTTGAACCATCAACCTTATAGTTTGATAACCCTAACCCTAACCACTCTTCTAGCAGAGCTTCTCTAAGAAGCTCCCCAGCTGGTGGTTTTGAAGTGCTGCCCTTGCGGTGAACAGCCTCCAGGCCCCTTTCAGTCCAGATTGCCAAGGGAAAAGCACATGTTAAGATCCCAGGTGAATCATATACAGATCAAAGGTTCCTCCAAACGACTCCTCCTGCTTTCCCTGTGATACAGAACTCTGAACCTGTCCATTCCTGTTTGATCCCCTGCTGAGAATTTGTCTTTCCTTTCCAGATATATTGAATCAGAATGTACAGTTCAGTAATTCCTTCGGTAAATTCCTTTAGACCAGTGGTTCTCAACGTACAGGTCGTGACTCCTTTGGGGATCAAACTACCCTTTCACAGGGTTGCCCGATTCATAACAGTAGCAAAATTGCAGTTATGAAGTAGCAACCAAAATAATTTGGCGGGGGG
>NW_022111310.1:20121598-20129603 GCF_000313985.2 Echinops telfairi
GGGGGCCACCATAACACGAGGAACTATATGAAAGGGTTGCAGCATTAGGAAGGTTGAGAACCACTGTACTAGATCATACTTCAAAACAACTGAATTCAATGAACTTTAAGCTCTACCACCCAGAAAAAAATAAAATTCACAGCCATCAAGTTGAATTTGATAATGATGATCCTATCGGGCAGAGTAGAACTACCTGTGTGGGCTTTCAATATAAATCATTATGAGAACAGAAAGCCCCCTCTTCCTCCTGAAGTGCAGTCGCTGGTCTTGAAATGCTGACTTCTGGTTTATAGCCCAACACATAGCCTACTATGCCATCAGAGTGCCTCTAAGCCCTATCTCACAAGTAATATTCTACAAAATGTTATGCCCTTGCAAATATTGAGAAACTTAGAAACCACACTTTATGGATTGCTTGATTGAATGTGCTTATGCTAGGGCTGGAGTGACCCTGATGGATCCTGCCCTGATGGCACTCGGCATCCAGGTTGGGGTGGGGGGGGGGCAGTGGGGAGAGGAAATTGACTAGTAGACAACAGAAGTAGCCCATGTGGCATGAAGCATGCTCCATAGGCAGGTTTTCAAATGGATTCATTCTGGTTTGACCCCTGCTGAGGATTTGTCTTTCCACCCGTGATCTAATGAATCAGAATCTACCAGTTATTGAAACCTTCAGGTGATCCTTACCTGCACATGATCTGGAGCACAGGTGGAGAACGCTGCTCTAGTAGCTCCTGGGGTCTTACAGAGACTTAAGGGCCAATTCCCGTTGGGAAAGATGAAGGACAGGTGGAGCAGGTGGGCTCCTGGGCATGCACTTTGGCTCCGACTAAAGCAACCTTGGCTCATATACTCGCTCAACCAGTTATCAAATTATTCACAGGTAGTTACTTAGCAGTGGTTTAGAAGAGGGGCTAGGGCACAGCGACTGTATATTTACATTGTAGTGGGGAAGTAGGACATTAGACAATAAATACAGCAGCAATATAAGATACCAAAACAATCAATGTGATGCAGAGAATTAAAGTATAAGTGAATGGGCATTTAGAGGCATCTCTGAGGAAGCGGCATTTCAGCCAAGACTCAGGGTTCTGTGTAAGATTTAATTCTAAAGAAAATGTGTCCCACTGCTAAAATGAAAAAGAAAGGAAATACCACTGCATGAGTCCATTCAACTCATTTTATAGATAGAAGAATGAGGACCGGAGAGGGGCTGAGCCCCAGGTGAAACAGTAAATGTATTGGCAGTGCCAGAAGGAAAGAAGAAAAGTGCTAGTTCAGTGGTGGAACCTTCACCTTCCACGTGGGAGATCTGGGTTCAGTTCCTGGCCAAGGCACTTCATGTACAACCTTTCTCCTCTGTCAATGGAAGCTTGCACCTTGCTAATATTCCAAACACCGTTCAGCCAAGCTTTCAAACAAAGATACAACCAAAACTCCAAATGTGTTGCCATTGAGTCATTGCTGACTCATAGCGACCCCCTGTGGGTTTCCTAACTGTAACTGTTTACGGGAGTAAAAAGCCCCAGTCTTACTTCCACAGAGCTTCTGGTGGTTTTGAACTGCTGGCCCTGTGGATTGCAGCCTGGCTCGCAACCACTACACAACCAACACTCCTCCAGGTTAAGATAAACCAGGAACTATCACCTGGCAATCCACTTCCAAAAATCAGCCAATGACATCTATGAATCTCAACAGTCCAGTCTGTAACTGAGGATGGCACGGGATGGGGTAGTGTTTCATTTCATTGTTTGAGAGGTTACTGTGAGGAGCGGGATGATTTGAGCAGGTGACAGCCACAGCCAGGGTGGACTAGCATGCAGCCCTCTTGGCTCCCGGTAACACCTGGTGTTGGAAGAACTTAAGCTATCCCTCGAGAGACTAGAAAGATCAAGAAGAGATAGGTGACATGACTGTGAAGGGAAGTCAGTACTGGAGGACAGTAGGTAGTGATTGGTTGACCAAAGTTTAGTGGATGATCACAGTTCACTATTGATTGTGTTTCTCTGCCTCTGTGGGTGGACAGGCGGCTGTTGAGGGAGAGTTACACAATGAAAAATCATACAACGATCTTACATTGACAAAGTCAGGAGTGGAAGGCTGCTTTAGCAGACTCCTTGAACCTAGTGAGAAAGCCCAAGAAAGTGGACCGCCTTTGCCTGCCCACAGGCCAGATAGTCGCTGACATGACTGGGGCCGGAGCTTTCACCCGCGGCACTGTCCTGCTTGTCTACCTCCTTGTTGAAGCTTTATTAAAACAACTACAACAAAACTTCTGTTCATGTGAGATGGAAAAAAGGCACAGTCCATGATCCAACAGAACTGATAAGGACACCAAGTTCTCATCTGCTGCCACAAGGCCTCAAATTCTCCAGGGGCTGTAGGGGAGTGTTAAAATCCCTCAGCATGAAAACTCAAGGAGAACCAGCCTCCATATGACACTGTGCAACCTCGGGGACTCCTTCATCTCCACACAGAGTGCCCTGAAGCACGTTCAGACTCCTGGTGACCCTTGTGTGACAGAGCAGACCTGTGTTCCGGGCCGTTTTTGATGCCTTATGAAAGCCAATGGCTAGGCTTTTCTCCCCCTGCCCTTGCTGGGGGGTTTCGAATCACTCAACTTTAGGTCTGTCCTCATCAGAGACGACATTTGCAACCCAGGGACCACTATTTCCTTCTCATTCATGAAGTGGGGAAAGGTTCCCTACATTTCTCAGTTTCCATGGTCATTTGGAAAACTTCAAAAGTGTGTACTCACTGCCCAGTATGCATTTCAGGAAGCTGTGCATGGGTGTGCAACGCTGTGGGTGTTGCCCTGGCTCTGGCAAACCCACTGTTTCCCCCAACCATTACCACAACAACCCCAAGGGCCTCTCCATTTCCTTCTTGACCTGACCCCTCTGGTCCATTCTTAGAACTTCCATCAGAAGGGTATTATGTGCAGGAAGATCTGATGATATTATCCCCTGTGAAAAACACTTGAAAAGCTTCTCATTACCCTTGGGAAATAATCCAAACTCCTTAACCCTACTTAGAGGGCATTCAGGATCTGGCCCCTGCTGACCTCTCGCTTCTTATCTCATACGACGCCTGCTGTCCAACTACAGGGGAATTCCTTCAGCTCCTCCAAGCACAGTGTTTCTCCAAGTGGAGGTGTTCCTCTGGGGTATTGGAAAGGATTGGGGTGGTACTCAAGACAATCACAGATTCGGTCTCCAACAACAGCGACCCTCAGAAGTCTGATTCACGTGTCATTTCGTCCCTTCTTTCAGACTAACGTATGAAGAAAGTTTTGTTTTGGTGTTGTGTCTTTAACACTTCTCTAGTACTCGTTGATCTTCCTTGAACAACATTATTTTATGTCACCTGCCCTTCTGCCACCCTTGACCACTGTATTGCATGTGTTTACGTTTAATTTTTCAATGAAAAAGAGGTGGCACCATTTTTCTTCTATAATGATACCGTGCATTCTTTTCTCATAACTTTTGAAAGAGAAAGGGTTCACAAAAAAATATTTAAGAAGAAAAATATAAAGATTATCGACAGGATGATATGGCAACCATCATTAATGCAACAAGCAAATGCGTAACATGTGAGCAAAAGGCAATTCAACTTTAATCTATCCGTTTCTTCTCCCAGCACTTGACAGCATAGTTCTCCTCCCTCCACTCTAGTTGGACGTTTTCAGGGAGTTCCCTAGACCAGGTAGGTACCCATGCCTCATGTTCCCAAAACCAACCACACAAAATTAAACCCACTGTCCTCAGGCCAATTCTGACCTCTGGTGAGCCATAGGGCAGAGTAGAACTGCTCCTGACAAACTCCAAGATGGTAAGTCTTTACGGCACAGACAGCGTCAATCTTGCTCCCACAGAGCAACTTGTGGGTTTGAACAATCAACTTGGCACTTGGCAGCTCAATGCTTAACCTAGAGAGAAACACCATAGTTTCTCTCATGTTTCCAAAGGGCCTGCTTTCTGCTATTATAATCCTTAATATTTCTGTTTATTGTGATTGGGTGTTTAATTACGGGCATTACTGAGTCAACACTCATCTGTATGGCCATAGAAACATTTTCGATCTTTTTCCTGGTGCCTCACCAATAACCCCCTTGTCAGAGGTGCTCCAAAATAAGAATGTGCCGGCTGAGGGTGGATCTTGTTGGAACATGCAAGAAATTGAATGCAACTACCATTTCCTAGATTGTTTTATGAAACTATAGAGCATAGAAACTGTGACTTAGATAAGTTTCAAGTCACCTAGAACATGGAGTGTTACAATTACTCATAGAGACAAAACAAATCAAGCCTTAATACATGTTTAATTCACAAAGTGTCATGTCAGTAATGAACTGTAGACAAGATCATAGCTATTTACTTAAAACAAAACAAACCTTCAATTCTTATGGAGTAGGAAAAGCCATGAATTGAGAGCAATATCGCTGCCATTGTTGCTTTCTGAAATGTTGGTTAGGATACATGCCCTCAAGAAGCCTAGTATCCCTATCTATAAAACTGGGGGTGGAAGGTAGAAAAATAACAACAACCTGATGCTCCTCATTTACCTGGCCCTTGAAGAGTCCAGGAAGCGATGTCTTTCCTTTTTCCCTGCTCATTTCCCATCTTCAGACCGGATATGGCTAATGTGACCACCATTCTTATTTTCTTGATAAAGTCCATGCTAGGTCTAAGGCAAGTAAGGGTCTAGTCAAGTAAACAATAAATAAAACGAACTGACTCCTCCACCCACACCATCGCCTCATACCTGGGCCCGAGCTCATCCTCACTCCTCCAGACAAAGTCTCCAAACTTCTCATAGTGAGAGTTGTAGTGGTGTTGGACTCGAAACAACATCGACGTTGAGACTTCCATCAGCGTGTTATAGGCAGTCTGCTGCTCCTTTCCACTCGTGTACCCATTGTACAGATTGTAGATCTTGTCGGCTATTTCTGAGAAAGAGGAAATGGAGGTACAGATTATTGAGAGGTAGGAGAAGAGCGAATGGAGACAGGCCTGCAACAGGGCAGATAGTGATACGTGGTGCTTCATGTGCCTGGTCTTTGGAAGCAGACAAACCTTCATTCCATCCTGAATATGGTATTGATTGATGGTGTTCAAGTTGTTTGTTTTTAATCTATCAACCGGATATAAATGGAATCTATTTTGGGAGGTACTTTGTGAAAATTAAGTTCAAAAATAGATACTTAGTACTCAATAGGGGACCTAGCATGGAGTTCAAGACTAGTTGTAGTGAAGTTGCTTTGACTCATGGTGACCTTTGTATGTAGGAGTAGAACTCTATTTCTCTTTTCTTTTAATTTATTTTTTAAACTCTATTTCATTTTCTTGTGAATGGCTGTTTATGAAAGAGATCACGAGGATGACTGCCAGTAAAGTAATCTTATAGACAAAATATAAAGATCAATTTTATGATATTTAGGGTTTCATGTTCAATATCTCCTACAAATAGAAAAAATATAGTAATAAACTTATGTGCATAGACATAATTTTTATTAATCATTGGGGGACTCTTACAAATCTTATCACAACCCATCATTCAGTTGTACTAAACGCATTTATATATATGTTGCCATCATAATTTCCAAAACATTTTCTTTCTACTTTAGTCCTTGGTATCATCTCCTCTTCCTCCACCCCTCCTATACCTCACCCTCGTGAATCCTTGATCAGTTATGTATTATTGTTGTTGTTTCATGTCGTACACTGTCCGTTGTCTCTCTTCACCCACATTTCTGTTATTTGACCCCCTGGAGGTGGGTTACATAATCAACCTGTGATAGGTTCCCCCTTCTCCCTCTTCCCCACCTCCAATCCCACTGCCCCTACCATCCTCCTACTCTCATGATATCGCTACTCCCACAACTGTTCCTCAGGGGTTTTTTTGCTGTCCTGAATTGCATGTGTTGAAAGCTCTTATCTGTACCAATGTGTGTACTCCGGTCTAGCTGGATTTGTAAGGTAGAACTGGGTGGTCAGGGTGGTGGTGGGAGGAAGCATTCAGGAACTAAAGGAATGCTGTGTGTTCAACCAGTGCTATACTGGTTGAATCGTGCTTTCCTTGTAACCCTTCTGTGGGGGGATATCCAATTGTCTACGGATGGGCTCTGGTTTCCACTGCAACACCCTGGACATATAGTTGATAAAGATGTCACTTATGATAACTTCATAAAGGAAAAACAGAAATACTACTGAAGTGAAGTTGGTTTCAATTTAAACTAAAAAAGTTATACATTGAAGATGCTCACTTCATGGTCCCCAGTTAAAAAGATCTTAAAAATATACATGAAACAACAAAGAGCAGAGAATCTAAATAACTCAATGTAAAAAAACCCTCAGCTAACAATAAATTATCACAATATTGGAGAAAATGGGAGTTAATAAATATATATAGAAAAGAAATAACAAAGTATCAGAAGTCCTTCATTACTAGTAATTACATTAAAAATTAATGAAATTAACTCTCCAATTAAAATCAGGGAGTAGATGAATAGATTTTTTTCCTTAAAAGACCCATATTTAAGAGATACATCTTATACTCAACGGCATAAGTAAGTTGAAAGTAAAAGAGTGGGAGAGATTATTCTAAGCAAATAGCAACCAAAAGAGAGTTGGGGGGAATATATATTGATCTTAGATCATATGAATACATGAACATCAAAGAAAACACTAGCAAATTTTAAGGGAGAAATAGATGGGTCTAGAATAATAACTGGGGACTTTAATACACCAGCTTCAATAACCAAAGCTCTAGAATGAAGATCAATAATTAGAGGAATTTAAGGAGTGAGACCTAGTGGACAAACACAGAACACCCAAACAACAACAGCACAGTACACATCCTTCTTCAGGGAACATGGATTGTTCTCAAGAACAGATAATTTTGTTAGGACACAAAAGAGATCCCAATAAATTTTAAGAGACTGAAATCATACAAAATAAAAAAAAGAAAATCATACAAAGTATCTTCTCTGACCACAATAGGAACGTAGACTTGAATAAGTGAAGAAACGCACAACTGTAGGTGGACATTGAGCAAAACATTATTAAATAGCCAGTGATTCCAGGCAGACATCAACAGATAATCAGAAACTACTTGGAGTCAAATAAAAATTGAAGTGCAATATAACAAAATTTATGGGATGTAACAAAGGCAGAACTCAGAGGGAAAGTTTATTAAAATAAGGAAAATCTTAGTAAACTAAATTTACAACTAAAGGAAGTTGAAAAATAAGAGCAAACAAATCACACAGGTGCCAAAAAAAGAAAATATCAAAGAGTAGAGCAAATCAGAAATTAATGAAATGAAGAATAAAAAAACAAGAAGAAAAAGTGATAAAGAGATTTTTTAATTAAAAAAAAATCCATAAAACTTACAAGCCATTAGCTAGGTTGATGAAAAATATAAAAGGAGATGTGCCCAATGAAAATCAGAAAGTGGGAGCATTATAACTCACTATAGAAAAATTAAGGACCATAAGAGGATACTATGAGCAAATGTGCACAAAATTAGATATGATAGAGGAAACAGACAAATTCCTCGAACCACAAAATCCCTCTACTGATTTAGGAAGAAATAGAAAATCTCAGTAGATCTATCACCAAGAAAGAAATTGAATCAGTAATCAAAATATCTCCCAGCAACACCTATAACAAGAGTGTGGGCTCAGAGGACTTCAGTGAGAAAGGCTCCCCAACACTGATAGAAGGACCCCCAGTGCTTTTCAAACCCTTGGGAGAAATCACAGCAAGGGTAGAATTTTCTGCTCATTCTATGAGGCTAGCATTACTCTGATACCCAAAGCCAACAAGGCCAGAAGAATAGGATACAACCAGGCCTTGAGGACGATGACCCCAATTAGAGCAGCCAGTCCACAGAGAGGACCACATGGCCAGCCCCACTATGAGACATGATGCCCCTCACTGACCCATGGCCCAGCGGGAGACAACACCAGAGACACAGTGTGGGAATTGCACCCGATCTGATC
>NW_022111310.1:20131349-20147142 GCF_000313985.2 Echinops telfairi
AAATGTTTTGAGAATGATGAAGGCAATGAATGTACAAATGCGCTTTACACAATTGATATATGTATGGATTGTGATGAGAGTTGTATGAGCCCCTAATAAAATGATTAGAAAAAAAATATGTTAAAATTTGAAAGTTAATACTCAGTGTAATAAATAGTTGTTCACAGGCTAGGTCTTTTTAACGTGGTCACATATGTAATAAAAAATTCATCATTTTAACTATAAAAAAAAAACAATAGGATACAACACTATCCCTTATGAATATCAGTGTAAAAATCCTCAGCAAAATAAACAGAATTTAAAAGCATATTAAAAGAATCACACATCACATTTGAATGGGATTTATGTTCAAAATGCAAATGTGTTTGACATTTAAAAAGTCAATCGATGTCAATCAATGTAATACACCTGAGATAAACACTGTGGGATTAATTGAAGGGCGGGAGATAAATGGCTCAGTGAGCCCCATCTTTCTAGTTCTCAGGTCCCTTGCTTTCTGATGGTCAGACCAGGGTGCAGTTGCCTTAGCCAGTGCCCTGCTTCAGCTGGCAAGACTCACTGCCTGTGAGACATCCCTGAAGAAAAGCCGCATGGACCTACCCCGATGCAGCCCTGGGTGCTGGAGCAGCCGTATGGAGACCCCTGCCAGCGCTGAGATGCTTACACGCTCACTGACTCGGCTTTCCTCCTGAGTCGGCGTCATTGTGTGTGTTTTGTGAGCTTGAGGAGGACTTTGTGGATCGGTGTTGGACATATGAGTTAATGTTGGACTTATGGACTTGGACAGCACTGGGTTGGGATGTTTTCTTGATGTGCACTTACCCTTTATATAAAACTCTCTCTTATGTACCTATGAGTTTTTGTGCATTTGTTTCTCTAGTCTATCCAGACTAACACAACACGATATTATTACAATCATTAATTGGAATTGATTAGTGTGAGTTTGGTTTATTACAACATCAACAACAACAACAAATACACACGATAATCTCACTTGATGCAGAAAAGATATTTGATAAAATCCACCACTCTCTAACTGTAAAACACAAATTAAAATCATAATGAGGTGCCACTTTGCAGTATGAGAACTGTTAAAAATAAAACACAAAATAGAGAGCATTGGTGATGAGGAGGAAAAATTGGAACACTTATCTACTGCTGAAGGGATTTTTTTTAAAGCATTGTGCAGACCCAGGGGAAAACAATTTGGCAATTCTTCGAGAACTTAAAGCATAGAATCACATACGATCCAGTGATTACACTCCTAACTTTATGTTAAAAAGATTTGAAATCAGGAATTGAAACAGATACTTGTCCATTGAAGCTTTATTTACAATAGCCAGAGAGTGAAAACAAGTGTTTTTTTTTCAGTAGAAAAAAATAGTAGATGAATAGACAAATACAGTGAATTATTCTTTAAGGGATACGTGTGCCCGTTAAAGGTGATGAACAAAGCTGCATACCGAGAGCGGGGAAAACTACATCATACGGGGAACATAATTAAATATATGGAAAAGTGATTCACGTGGCAAATGTTTTATGATAAATATTTTTCCATACATACAGACAACAAAACCAGTGACTAGACCAAAAAGTTGGTAAAGATGTGAAAACCTCCTTTTCTCGTGCATTGCTGGTGAAAACATAAGATGGTACGGTTACTCGGGAAAACAGAATACTCCGCAAAAAGCCAAATATGCAACTATAATACCAGGGCAAACCCAAAATTGCTACCAACAAATCATAGATATGACAAAATAACAATTTATAAATTATCAAGGGCTCATGAGGGAGGGGGGAGCGGGGAGGGAGGGGAAAAATGAGGACTGAATGCTGGGGGCTTAAGTGGAGAGGAAATGTTTTGAGAATGATGAGGGCAATGAATGTGCAAATGCACGTTACACAATTGATGTATGTATGGATTGTGATAAGGGTTGTATGAACCCTTAATAAAATGATTTTTTTTTAAATCATAGAAACTTTTATTAAACAAAATTACCAAAATGTGAAGCTATTGGTTCTTGACATGTTCCCTATGTAGGTCTAGACACTTCTGCAGCCAGGGTTTCCAGCCCTCGAATGGAGCCCTGGGGGTGTAGTGCTTCTGAGTGTGGCTGTGAGCTGCATGGTTGTCCATTCAAAACCACCCCTAGCTCCTCAGGACAAAGACTGGGCATTCTAGTCCCCTAAAGAGTTACGGTCTTGGGAACCCACGGGGAGGTCGCTGTGAGTGAGCAATGACTCGATGACAGCGAGAACTTTTCCCTGAAGACCATTGATTCTGTGATTTATGCCGCCTGAAGAGAAGAAGTGGGTATCCTCAAAGGACTCAGATTGTGTTTCCTTTAAGTGTTCTTTGAAGTCGGAAGAGGCCAGAGCAGGCCTATAGCGGGTTACGGTTAGGTTTCCCAAATAAATTGCTACCCTCAAAGAATGAATCGTTGCACTTTCATGATGGACAAAATTCCTTGTCACAACTTTCCTGGCCTTTCCTTTCCCACCAATGTATTTCTTCATTTTCTTAAACCTTTGTCATAATAAGCCTGCATGCCTGTCCTTGGTCCTTTGAGAAAATCAATCACAGTGACAGGAGCAGCACAAGGGTTTAATCCTTTATCCTGACTGCCTGAGAGTGACTGGCTGGAGCTCTGTGCTGAGGAGTCTGAAGCCACCACTGGACTAGGTGGGAAAGTCTGATGATGTCTGCCAAGGGCAGAGCAACACGTTCTTCTTGGTATCGGTTTGTTGTCATCTCTAGCATAGAAAAAAGGCAAATCAAGTGACAGTCCCTAGCATGCCTATTCTAAGGGACAAGATATAGACTTGGGCCACCACAGGTTTATTCTGCAGTAAAAGGTCTACTCTGCAGACAATTTCTTGAGTCTATGTCAGAACATGGAACAAACCTTCAAAAGATAAGCTTTTCCATGGGGGGTGGGGAGGGAGATTGCTAACCAATCTTAATTTCCTTCCTAGTTTCGATTATTTTAGCCTCCCTTTCCTCCTGTTCCTTGTGTTTCTTTATTTCCCTCTCCCCACGTCCTTACGTGTTTATGTGTGTGGAGAGTTGTTTGGGGGATCTGGGTGTAAGAAACTCAAGAGTGGGGGAATTTGAAATTGACCTGGGAAGTGAAAAAATGGTTCACCTACCTTCTGCCTTGTTGTCATCTACCAGTGGACAGGCTGTCCTCAAGGTCACCGTGCTGAGCTCTGAATGTCGGCCCCGTGTATCCACAGCATAGAGAGTAAACCTGCAGTGCAATAAGAAAACAGAGCACCAAGCTGTGCCTTCAGAGAAAGGCCTGGAAGCTGAAGAGAGGGATGCCATAACCAAGGGCGGGGGGAATCCAGGGGTATGTTTGGGCCGAAGAAGAAATTATTGGGAGGTAGGGACAAAATAATTATAAAGCAATTACTGATTGCCTGCTGCATACTTATACTTAATCTCTTAATTTACAACTCAATAAACTAGAAGCAGAACTTATAATAACAAAGGATGAAATCAAGACCTACATTATATATATTTCCATGATCTCACAGATACTTAGGGACAGAGCTGGAGTTTAAAATGAAGGGAATCCCAAAGCTACCCAGTATCATGAATACAGTTCCATATGTTTATATAAACACACATATACCCCTTCATTAACTAATCTTAAAGCAGTTATCGACTGAACATTAACCATGTGCCAATAACTATTTTAGGTGCTAAGGTTATAAAGGTGAACAAGAAAGTCAAGAGCCCTGCTTGCATGATAACCATAGGATGATAATCATAGAATGGGACATATAAACTGATCATGTAGAAAGGTGTAGTGTGAGAGTGTAGAGCTATATTTCAGACAGGATGGTTCACAAAAGCCTCCATGAGGAGGGCGAATTTGAGATACGATCTGAATGTTAAGAAAGACCATGCTGTGAGAGGATGATTTGTGGTGGGGCGGGAGGGGGTGGATTCCAGACAAGGAGATCAGCAATGACAAAGGCCCCATAGAGAAAGGGAACCAGGGTTTTGGAGGAATGGACAACAGATGTAGCTGAGACAAAGTGAGATGAGCTAGAGGGTTGGAAGGGACATTGTGTGTCATGATGGGAAGCCTCGGTATTATTCTATCTGCAGGGCATAACTCCATCTTTCCATAATATCATTGGAAATTTAATGTCCTACAGGCAGGAGAAGATGTGGGCTGGGTGGTCTTAGAGGGAGCATACTGGTAAAACAAGACGTGGCGGATTCAGGTCCACTCCAATGTATGCGGTTCTTTCCATAAGAGTCCCTGACCTCGGGAGACTCTCACCCTTCAACCCTCTAAACCATCAAGTTTTGTGATTTTAAATAATATCGAATGTATAGGCACCCTGGTGATGTCATTAGGTAACTGTTGACCTGCTATCCACAAAGTTGTTGGGTCAAACCCACCATAAGTGGCTGTCTGCTTCCTTAATTATTTACAGCCGTAGAAATCCTGTCTAGGGTCACTATGAGTCAGAATCGATTTGACGGGGGATTGTGTTGGTGTGTGTTTTCATTGAAGGTGTAGACAAAGTTGAATGTTGAGAAGAGGTCAGCTGTGGCGGCCAGAGCAACGTTGACCTAAGAGTAGGACATCCGGTGGTCAGTACCATGCTACCTCTTTCATAAGCCTTCCAAGGGAGAGGTAAGGATCGGAAGTAGTGGGGCCACTGGGCCACTGGCCCTCTTTTCCATTCAAAATGTTTTCCTTCATTTTACAAGTGGGGATAATGCATTTTGTTATAAAATGGCATAATGCTATGGCTGCCCAGATGCAGAAAGATGAGCTTGTCCTGGTGGTACTGGGATCTAGGTGAGTCACAGGACCAGGAAAGCCCTGGTTGTCCTGGCAGGTAAGTGTTGGTCTGAATCTCAAGATTGGTGGTTCAAATCTATCAGTGGTTCTGCAGGAGAAAGATGAGGTTGTCTGCCCCCACCAAGCTTGACAGTCTTAGTGACCCTAAATAGGTTTGCTATGAGATGTAATCTACTTGATGGCAGTGGGTGGAGTTTTTTATGAGTTAGAATTGTTTTTACTAGGGGTTTAATGACTATGAGTTGGGTGTACAAGAAACTCACTAGCCTGAGGTTAAGCAAGTAGTCAGGTAAGTGAGTAGTAACAGTATTGTGCAGCATTGCATAAGCACTTCTCATATGCACATCCATCTAAAATATGGCAGACCCAGGTTCAAAATCTAGCCTGAAGGTCCAAAAGTGTACGCTCTTCAGCTTGGCTATAACTGGCATTTCACCGAGCACTGGGAGCATCGTAGGCATCCAATAAACTACTGGAGCAAAGAAATGAATCTGAACATATCAAGTCATTCCTCAATTTCCCCCTTTAGAATATGGCAATAACTATACAAACAGTGTGTGGCTGTTTCAAGGATTGAATGGGGCATGCATGGCAAAGTGGTCCGTTATCGGTTAATTAAAAAACCATATAAAGACCACTTAGTACAAGAGGGCACAGTTTTAAAAAAGAGCCTCAAAACATGAAGAGTTGAAGTATTTTTCTAACATTGTTTTCCCATTGACCATTTATCTGTCTATCATGCTTCTGTTAGGCATTTCTGTCACCAAGGGGGTCTGGGATCACCCCTCTGCTTGGCCGAGCAGTATGAATCACCACATGCTGCAGATGAAGTGGTTGTAGATTTTCGAGTTATAGAATGGGAAGAGAAGCCTTGCTCTCCCCCAGTGGCCGGCTGAGCATTTTCGGAGAAGTCATTTGACTTCTCGATACTGGAGTCTCCGCATGCGTAAAATTGAGTAAAATCACCCGCATCTCACAAGTGAGGGCTCCAGATTCAGTGACCCCATGACCTCCTAGCCCTGGGTCCTCTTAGCTTCATAAAAGCTAGCTTATTTTTCGTGCAGAGAACAACGGGACAGGCCAGTGGAGGCTCGGGATGGAGGAGGTCTTAGGCCACCCTGCCACATAGGGTGGAGAAAGGGGAGGATGTCAGCCTCCCAGGCCTGGGTCAAAAGTCACAAGGCCATGCGCTGGCTGCCTGTCTCAGCTGTAATTGTAGAACTGTTCCAGGGACACATCTGAAAGCTGTTAGGGGACCAGGCAGGGTCTAGAGGGGCTTTTTGTAAGGGGAAAAAATTGGCCACCCCTGCTCTGGAAAAAGAAGGCGGGGCGGGGAAGAGGGGGGACGAGGTTGCTGCAAACAGACAGAGAGAAGAGAGAAGAAGATGGGCACCATCAGACTTTGGGGTTTTGCAGGAAAGGCGTCTGCTCCCCTCTGCTCAATTCTGAAACTTCTCTCTCCCCTTTGAGGCCAACTCTTTATTGGAATGGACGCTCCTAACTCCGCATCTTTATTTTAAAGTGATGGAAGTAGACCCAAACGGTGAAGACATTGGACCCATTGCCCTTTAGATCAGACACTGCTCACAGTTTCTTGCACAGCCAGCTGACCTACCTCCAGTTTCCCTGATGGGAGATTATTTTACTGTGAAAGATGGCCAATTTAGGAAGCTGGAGGTCCAGACCCAAACCCTTGCGATTCTATGCCTCTTCTGCCTTATTTTGTTTCAGAGGAAAGAGCAACAGTCAGGGTGGTTAGAAACCAGAGCCTGAGCCGCATCTCCCACTGACAGGCTGGGAGACCTGGGTACCTAAAGCTCGAGAGACTTGTGTTGGGAAGTGGAAATGGGAAAAAAAAATGGTGGGAAAGGCCTTGGAACTGGCTACTCAAATGCACTGAATTTTTCCAATACTTCTCTATGCTCAGGGCAAAGTTCAAACAAGTTTGTCCCCAATCTCGCTTGTTGGTGTTCACTTATTCAAAAGCAACCATCACTGAGCGCCCGGTAAGTTCTAACCACAGATCCAGGCTTATTTGTCAATCTTTGCTTCCTGGACGAGTCAGCTGGCAGATGTGCCTCATCCATTTGGCTTGGTCAATACCGCATCCTCTCTCTGGCAGGGCATTCTTTCGGTCCCTCCTCCTCTGCTTTGTCCTTGAAGCTTCAGTTCAAACCTCACCTCCTCTGAGAAGTTTGTTTTGACTTTTCTGAAGAGTTGCTCAACCCTGCTTTCTCTCTACATGACATCCCATGGCTAAGTCAGTGCGGGGTCCTTTGTGCACCCATAGATGTGAGCATCTTCAAGGCAAGAATATTGCTCTGCCCATCCCTACATCCCAAGCCTGTACACCTGGTGCCTACACACTCAGCGGACATTTGCCAGCATGACCAGATGGCTGAATACATGAGTGACGGGACGTCTCAATCAATTATGAGGTAGTATTTCCCTTTTCTGGGTCTCTGTTTCATCATCTGTAAAATGAGCAAAAAGTCACTATACTAAGCATCCATTTCAAGTGGTGTATAAGACCGTGGGTTTGGAATCAGGTCATATGAGTTTACATTCTGGCGTTCTGTTTATTGACTGTGTGAGGTCTTGCCTCATTTTACCCACCTGCAAAATGGAAACCATCAGAGGAACAAACCCCCCTCTCGTTCAAATGAGATGCTGTGTGGAAAGTGATTAGTGTGGGGCTGAACGCTCAAGATGGTAAACCCTCAACAAGACAGCACTGCTCTTATTATTTTCTTACAAGGTTGTTGCTCTGTTACTGGCCCAAGCTCTGCCTTCACCCCCACCTGGAATAAGCTGTCCTAGTGGAGATCCTAAGAGGGTGGGTGGAAAGGAAGCTGTTCTTGGTCCCATCCAAGACCCCTAGGCCCCCTCACAGCAGGGGTGAGAGAATGAAACCGAGAAGTTAATTGGCGGTGAGAGCTTTTCACAGATCTGACAGGGGGTAAGAGCAGGGACAGAGCCCCAGAGGCCCACGTCAGGCCCAGGTCCCCGAGAGTACGATAGAATGTGTTTGAAGTCTGCAGACGAACGCCTGCTCTTCCCCAGCCACCGCATGATTTAGGCATTTTGGGGAGGCAAAAGTCTCCTCGCTGATTTGAAGGGAAACAGATGTTTCCAGGCCAGAGGCCCTGGTCTTGTAAAAGGCTCCTTCCCCCCACGCAACTTTGGCAAACAACTTCCCGATAGTTCACACACACCCCCCATACTCCCCTCCGACCATTTCCAGCACAAAGTGACAGTCAGGGGTGGTGGGAAAATGTCGCGTCCCAGTTTCAGCCCTGGGTCTGAGCGGCTGGGTGGCTGTTGGTCTTGGTTGCCATTGAGTAGCCTCTGACTCACGGACACCAGAATCAAACGGCCTGGTCCTACCCTGTCCTCACAACTCCGGCTGTGCAGGGGCCCATTGGTGCAGGTACTGGGGCGAGCCATCTCATCCAGAGCCTTCCTCTTTTCCACTGACCCTAAACTTAACCATGATGCCCTTTTCTAGGAACTAATCTCCCAGGTATCAAAAGCCAACCCAACCCACTGCCATCGAGTCGATGCCAATGCATAGCGACCCTACAGGGTAGAACTGCCAGTGTGTTTATGAGGCGATAGCTCTTTATAGAAGTCGAAAGCCTCGTCTTTCTCCTGTGGAGTGGCCAGTGGTTTTGAACTGCTGATCTTACAGTTGGCAGTTTGACCCATGACAACTCGGCTACCAGAGGTCCCTATCCATATGGAAACCATGTCCAAAATATGTGAAATAAAGTCTTACTTCCAAGGAGCATTCTGAATGTACCTGGTGGCACTGTCAAGTAAACATTTGAGAGGTAACCGCAAGATTGGTGGTTCAAATCCACCAACTGCTCTGAGGGAGGAAGATGAGACTATCTGCTTCTGAAAAGATTTACAACCTTGGAAACCTTTCTATATAGTGTGATAATGGGCCAGAATGAACTTGATGACACTGGGTTTGCTTTTGGTGTGATTCTTGCAAGACAAATGTGTTTGTTCTCGTGGCAGGTAACGGTACCTTCAGTATTCTTTACCCATACCACGATTCAAATGCCTCTTTCCTTCTAGTCTTCCTTATGCCTTGTCCAGATGTCACAGCTGAAGCAGTTGAAAGTATAGAAAGCATTGCAGGTGTCAGGTGTACCTTAGTCCTTGTGATGAAGTAAGTTTCTTAAAGTAGCTCTTCTCTCCACATCGCTGTAACTTCCACCAAATGACGGGTGGCAGTACACAACGAGGGTATGTGAAACACTAATAGATGGGACTGGTCGGTTTAGGTGCCTTTGCCCTGACTATAAGAGAGATGCTTCAGAAGCACGAACAAAGAGAATTCCCGGAAACATCCAGGAAGAGCAACCCGGGGAACATGTAAGAAATCCCTGCCTGAAGTGGCAGAGCGGGTAGAAGGCATGCTACACCCAGACCAGGGGCCAAAGCAAGGAGAACAGGAGACAGAGACAAGAGCTGCACAGGGGTTATAAGATGACGCGAGGCAGACTGACGGGGTGCTTCCTGGCCTAGAGCTTCAGGGACCACATGGCTGAGGGGCTGAAGACCAGTGAGAGAGACATGGGTGCTGACAGAGGAGAGGTGCTACTGTGTACCCAGGACTGTATCCTTAATGTTTTAGGATTATGGCTTGTGGTAAACTGTTGACTTCCATAATGAACCCCCATCACTGTATTATCTATGACAGCGGTTCTTAACCTGTGGGTGATGACCCCTTTGGGGGTCAAATGACCCTTTCAGAGGGGTCCCCCGATACATAACAGTAGCAAAATTACAGTTATGATGTAGTAACAAAAATAATGTTATGGTTGGGGGGGCGTCACTACCACATGAGGAACTGTATGAAAGGGTTGCCGCATGAGGAAGGTTGAGAACCACTGGTCTAGGAGTTGAGTGTGGCCATTGCAATGAAGAATCAAACGCAGCGGAACAGGAGAGTGTCGAGGGAGGGACCGTGGGTGTCAGAAGAGGGTAAAGAAGGAAAGAGGGCAGAGCAGTGTCTGACCTCTGACTTGTGGCCATTGGCCTGTGGAGATGGAGCCCCCTTCTTCCTGGTGTAGCCAGAAGAGCCCAAACGAGACATCTGCACCAATGACACAATCCTCAAAGTGACATCTCTGCTCTTTAACAGTTTTAAGACGTCTATGCGGCAGATTGGATGGCTAGATGCCTGGATACACCAAATTGCCTTTTACTGGGTTTCCATCACCCTGTATCGAGGGTGAGGGAACGGAGCTGAGATCTCTTTGGAGAGGTAGGTTTGATCTGGTTCTAGGGCTGTGCTTTATTGTTCACTTAGAGGACTGGGGTTACCCATTCACAGCCATTCTCCGCTGGAGTCTAGGCCAAACAGCATGGGCTTGCAAGGCAGACTGCTCAGAGTGACTTTACCAATTGAACTCCAGTTTCTTTATCTGTAAAATGGGTACAATGTTCCCCTACTGTGAGGTCAAGAGAATAAAGTCAGAATTTAATTTCTCTACTGGAGTCCCAGACTACTAACATCTACCCCTCAGTGCCAACAACACCACCGTTCACGGAAATCCCTGTGAAGTCGTTGTAATCTGCATACTTAGGGTTTCCATGAGTTGTAATCAATGGGGCAGCAATTAATAACAACAACAATACCACCCATATATTAGGTCCCTTGTGAACAAATTGAGGACTGTGCCTCTTTCCCTTGTCTTCTACATGATGGCCAGGACAATCTAAGTCAAGAGATGGATTAATGTTTGCATTTGATTGCAAAGATTGCTGGGCACACCACCTCTCCATGGACTAGGGCTATCGATCCAGGCACATGGGAATCCTGTGCAACAGTAGCCACAGTAGGAGAAAGAGTATTCTTGGTTTCATGATCACAGTAATTCAGGATGGGTAGGGGGTAGGGAAGATTCTGGAATCCCGCTGCCTAAGTTCAACTGTTGGCTCTGCAACCTATTCTCTTTATGCCTTTGGGCAAGGTAAGCTCTCTGGTCGTCAGTGTCTTTCCTTTAAGGTGTGGGTGATAACATTACATACTTCAAAGGGATGGTGTGATAATTAAATAATGTCATGTCAATGGGGAGATAGGTAAAAGTGGAGGGGTGGTATCAACCTGTCAATCAGATAACAACTGAATGGTACCTACTTGTGGGAGTGGCCTTCTCATAAGGAGGATCCTGGGAACCTTCCCCCTCGCTCTGGCTTCACCTTCCTGCTGGAGAGCCGCTTGGGCACCTGCCAGAGCCACGGCCATTGGATCCATATGACTTTACACCCATGGGCCTTCGATCTTCCTGCATTCTGCATCACTGCAGGTGGCTGCATGAGTCTGAAGAGCTATGGAGTGTATCGGATTTATGGACCAGTACCAGACTGGTAGACTTGAGTGGGATTGGGTTGGGATGTGTTATTGATATACAATCACTTCTTGATATTAAGTTCTTTCTTCCACATGTGTGAGTGTCACTGGTTTGGTGTCTCTAGTCAACCCAACGTAACACAGATGGCGACAATAATAAAGCCCTTGGAATGGTGGTCAGCATATGGTAAGTGATTTAAAAAACTTTCACCTGTATTTATATATATATGTGTGTGTGTGTGTGTGTGTGTGTGTGTGTGTGTAGGTTTTCATTCATAATCTCTCTGATGGCAGTTTTAAAGTTTACTGGTGGTGCAATGGCGGCAAACTACAAGGTCAGCAGTTCTAACTCTCCCGTGGATCCGTGAGAGCAAAGACCCGGTGATGTGCTTGCATTAAGAGGAGCAATGAGGAGACCCCAGGAGGCAGTTTTACTCTGTCCTCTAAGGTTGCTGTCATGGAATGGACTCGGGAGCGCAACAAGAACAGCAGCAGGGCAACTGACAGATGCCCTCCCCATTCTTGGACGTTCTTCTCACCAAGAGGTGCCATCTATGTCCCTACAAATTGATTCTGGATTGGTTTGTGACAGTCCTAATGGAGTCCAGTGGAAAGGACATGTGTGGCTTCGAATGGGGGAGTCACAAAAGGTGAAGCCCTTTCCACCTTGCTCAGTGTAACATTCTTGTTTGGAGCCCAGAGCCAACTCATAAGAAATCCTACTGCCTGAAGGACATCCTAAGGATCCCGGGTAGTTCCATGGTTGAGCACCTGGCTGCTAACTGAAAGACTGGTGGTTTGAACTCACCAGCAGCTCCATAGAGGGAAGGTGAGACAGTCTACAGCTGTGAAAATGTATGGCCTTGGGGACAGTGCAGGGCTGTCCGTGCTGTCCTATAGAGATGCTATGATTCAGAGTGGACTCCTCTACGAAGACACTGTAAGGACATCCTGCCGTGAGAAAACGAAGCCACAAGAAGCAGCCTCAGCTGTGCTCCCCTTCAAGTCCTCCGAGCCCAAGGGCCACATGTGTAAGTGGAGGAGCCTTCAGATGATTCCAGCCCCACCAACTGGCTCGCCCCAGACTTTTGAATTTTCCCAGCTGAGGTCTCTTCCATGTGGGCCTCTCTGAATTCCTGGCCCACGAAGTTCAAGAGCAAAATCAAAGGGTTGCTTTAAGCCACTAAGTCCTGAGGCAATTAGTTAGGACAACAATAGTAACTGCAATAACTTCCAAGGATCCGGGTCAGGGGTCAGCGAGCTACTCCCCATGAGTGAAATCTGGTCAGCTGCCTATGACTGTAAATAGAGTTTTAATGGAATACAGCTATGCTCTCCTTTACAAACAACAACAACAAAACAAAAAAGACTTTTGGTGTGTGTGTGTGGCTGCTTTTACACAGTGATACCATTGAGTAGTTGTGACAGAGAACTTTCAGGCCGTAAAGCCTAAACTATTTACTATCTAGACCCCTACAGAAAACATTTGCTGACCTGCGATCTGGAGTTTTGACAATATTGACCATAGTCTCTTTTGTAAATGTTGTTTTCTTTTGACCCCCAGGGGACAAGCCATTTCTATTTTCTCAGGAAGGCATAGTGAGTTCAATGGACTGGCACAAGGTCACGCAGCGCCTCTGACTGCAGGGACGATATCATAGCTACCTACTGAGGACTTGGACTCTCTTCTGTATGTAGACACTGAATGAGTAGTGTGGCCTTGGGTAACTCCCACCCTACTTCCCAGTTTCCTTGCCTGTGAGATGAGAGCATTGAGCAGAATCATCACCATACGTCCCTAGTTTCCAAAGTTACCCAGAGCTTCTCCAGGCTAGAGGCTGGCTCCCAGGCAGAATCTCTACTCCCTTGAGTCTAGGAGTGTTGAAGGGAGACTGGGGAGTGATGAACCCAACCCAGGGGCTGCTAGAATGTGCTGTTGTACATGCAGCCCACCCACCTGCATTCTAGAAACCAACCTTCTTATCTCCCAACTGGGGCTGACAAGCCGTGCTCTCTGCCAACATAAATATTTAATTCCAGTGCCGGGCACAGAGAGAACATCATGGCATTAAGGACTTCAGTCCTGATTTCTGCTTTCAAAACAACCCAGTCTGAGGCATGATTGGGAGGCCCTGCCTAGGAACAATGGTGAGGCAGCCTGGGGTTGGTGTCCAGCAATCTACTTCTCCCCTTCCAACTCCTTCACCTCCCTCCAGCTGCATGAGGTAACAGGTCAGAACCAGGAGGGGGAAGTCTGCAGAGAGTGGTCTAGGGGAAGACCCAGCCTGGAAAGCAGGGTAGGTGGTAAGTCTAGACAGAGGGAAGAGCACTCCACACTCAGTGTCGGTCCTGCTGCTCTGCCTGCCAAGGTTCCCAGACTTCAAAGGACATGAGCATAGTGCCTAGGACAATAGAACTCAGAAACAAGGGTGGATCCATTCACATGTAAATGAAAACTACTCTAGATTGACTGACAGTGCAAGTGTGTAGAGAATTCCTCCAAGCCCAAGTGGCAGAAGGTGTGATCAACAGAACTGCCGGACCCTGAGTGTGCCTGCAACCAACACCGAACCTGCCATGCTGCTGAACAACAAGACAAGCTCACGGAAACGCGCAGACAGTGGAGTGAACAGAAACGCGGTCTGCGGTGCTACAATGCTTCAGTGAAAGCGTATCCTCGTGTCTGTGCACCGTGTTTGATTCAGGTGCCTCTCTTTGTCCATCTTTCAGAGCGGCACCCGGCCTAGCCCTAAGAGTTAAAGGGCAACTGACAACATCCCATCAAGGACATGACCTTTGGGGCATCAAGCACCCACAAGAATCTCAGATGGTGACGCTCCCTGCTCTCTGCACCCAGAAAAGCTTTAAAGAGGAAAAAAGCCAAGGAATTTGGATATTAAAAATATAAATAGTCTCTCAGGACTCATCCATTCATCCATCAATAGTCTGACCCCTCCTGGAAAATAATTCAGGTAGACACTTGGGTTGGTTTTAGCAGCAGTTCTTAGCCTTCTTCGTTTTCTTCCATTTCTAGTCTCCATTCCTCTTCTCCTTGTCCCTTTCCTCTCTTGACCCTCCTCCTGTTTCTCAAACTCTTCTTTTTCTAAGGGGTTGATTACATGATAACACAGAGTTGGATCAACCAGAAGAATTCTTAGTTGGATGCTGCTGCTCATCTTTTAATAGGAGGTTTTAGGATAAAGCAGACAGAGTCTCATTTCATGGCTCCAAGTCAAGGAATAAATTAAGCATGGAAGGCTCAATTATTCCAGTCCAATTTGTATTCCTGTGATCTTTAAAGCAAACTGTTGTCTTTTTCTTCTATCTTTATTGTATGCTGGATGGGCTCTCTGAAGCCCAGATGAAAACAATAATTTTCAAATTAGTTTCTTTTACTTTTTTTTTTTTGGTAGGGAAAGCATTAACTTGGAACTGTGTTGAATCAAAAGAGAGAGTAGATGATGTGAAGGATTAGAACAGTCACTATTTAGTAGTGGGGCTTCGGGCAGGCGATTTGATTTCTTTGTGTTCAGTTACCCATTGTTACTCCCGCCAGGATGTGTTTAAGACCACGTGGCCATAAAGGATGTGCAATTGACTTAAAAACGACACCTACCTTTGAGAGCCTACTTTGTACCAGATATAATGCTGGGGCTGTTACATAGTCGGCCTTCTGGTCTCTTTAAGGAACGTGCATGATTAAATTGATTTTACAAGAAGAAAACTCACTCCTGGAGATATGAAGCAGCTTTCCCAAGAATGCACAGTATGTCATAGTAGTAGTTTAGTCAGGCCCCAGTAAAATCTCTGAACTCAAAGTGCTCTTTCCCGATAGATGGAATTATTAGGTATTTATTGGTTCCAACTGGGTCTTGAACCACAGTTTGGGGGAAGTTAGAGTTTATTAGGAAGATGAACGCCATGTTCCCAACTTTTGACAAGGAAGAGATGTTACCATGGAAACACCACCTCCCAATGTCCCTTTTTAAGAATGACACTGCACCTCATCCCACCTCCAAGCCTACAGCATTTATCATCTTCCATAGTGAGTATGAAAGCTATACTTTTCCAAGGAGGAGCCCAAAAGAGGGATGCCAAGCAGAGGTCACCGTCTTGTATTTCCACTATAGCCTACATTGTAGTGTTCATGTGCCATCGGGTTGGTTCTGATTCATAGCGACTCCAGACTCTATGTACAACAGAACAAAAGAACTCTAAGCCCTGTGCCAGCCTTACAATCCTTACTATGTTTTATCCCCCCATTGTAACTACCGAGTCAACGCATCTCAGTGAGGATCTCTGCTTTTCACTGATTATTTTAGCAAGCATCATATTCTTCCTTAAGGACCTGTCCCTCCTAATAATATGTTTAAAGTACGGCTAGCCTCACTTCTAAGGAACATTCAGGCTGAGCTTCTCCCCAAGACAGATTTTTTCATCCTCCTGGCAGTCTTGGGTATAGTCAATATTCTTTGCCACCAATTCTATGATGCTCACCTTCCTAACACAACCGCTGAAGACAAAGCAGGTGAATAAGCAAATGTGGTGAAGAAAGCTGATGGTGCCCAGCTATCAAAAGATATAGCATCTGGGG
>NW_022111310.1:20147984-20165262 GCF_000313985.2 Echinops telfairi
ATGAGGGAGTGGGGAGCAGGGAGGGAGGGGAAAAATGAGGACCTGATGCCAGGGGCTTAAGTGGAGAGGAAATGTTTTGAGAATGATGAGGACAATGAATGTACAAATGTGCTTCACACAATTGATGTATGTATGGATCATGATAAGAGTTGTGAGCCACTAATAAAATGATTAAAATAAAATTCTTTGTCAACACCATAATTCCAATTCCTCCGTTCTACTTGGGTTTGTTTCCCTGCTCACAGCCCAGCTATGCACGCATTCGAGATGACGGAAACTACCGAGTCTTTGGCCAGGGCATTCTCAAGGTGACATCTTGCTTTTCAGTAATTCAAAGAGATCGTTTACAGCAGAAGGAGATCTGGTGGGCTATGCGTTGGGCTGCTAACCACACGGTTGGCAGCAATAATCCACTAGCTGCTCCACAGGAGAAAGAGGAAACCTTCTACTCCTATAAAGATTTATAGTCCTAGAAACAAACAAAGACAGTTCTACTTTGTCCTATAGGGTGACTATGAGTCAGAATCAACTCAATGGCAGGGGGCTTGTTTTGTTTTTTTTCCCCAGAAATGTCCAACACAATAAATGTCCAACATAAGCTTTATTTCCTCACTGATATTTCTATGGGGTGGGGGGTGGGGGTTGATTGTGGACCCAAGTAAAATTAAATCCTTCACAACTTTGGTATTTTCTCCATTTATCATGCTGTTAGTTATTGGCCTCATTTTAAGGATTTTTGTTTTATTGATATTGAGGTGTAATCCATACTGAAGTCTGTAGTCTTAGATTCTCATTACTGTTTCAAGCCCCGTAGACTCACTAAGGGTTGGAATGGACTGAGTGGCAATCTAAATTAGACAATAATATAGGGTAGTTCTTACCTTCATCAGGGTAACCTCAGTCCCAACATCTAAGTGAAATCTTTCTTACCATGGATGAGCATAAGAATTGAATAAGTCCTATCTTTGGAATCTGAAGGACTGAGTTTGACCATAGCTTTGTACATTTCTTATTCCCAATCTTCTCTGAAAATCTTCATTTCTGTATCAGTAAAATGAGTCAGTAGTAATAACTTCTCAACATTGTTGTAAATATAACATGTAAACCTAGGACATGACCTGGCTCAGTAGACGTTCTCTTACCTTGTATATCTTACTTTCTCAGGATAAGAGATAAAAGGTAAACAATTCTTCTTCTAAGTCAAACAACTAAGCAAAGGTAATAGTCCTGGAGAGTGCTTATGCAATGGGAGCATTTGTTGTTCATGAGGTTTGGTGAGAACTTCATTTTGGGTCTGTAAGTCACACCTTGTCTAGAGCCGTAGCTTCCTGATCTGTTAAATAGTGACAGCAATATGCCAAGTGTCAACAAGTTGATTCTGACTCAGGAGAGTCTCAGGTAGTCAGAGTGGAGTGTGCTCTGTACATAGGGTTTCCAGTGGCTGGTTTTGCAGAGGTAGATGAAACAGCCAACTTTTGGGTTAGCAGTCAACTGACCACTTAGAGACTCTTGGGACCACAATACCTATTTTCAAAAGCAGTTTTGAGAATTGAAAACAATGCACCATGAGGTGCTGCTGATCCAGGGTCTTGACCTGGCTCGTACGTACAACTCTTATGACAATCCATCCATCCATCCATCCATCCATACATCCATCCATCCATTGTGTCAAGCACATTTGTACATTTGTTCTCATTCTCATTCTCAAAACATTTTCTCTCTACTTGAGCTCTTGGAATCAGCTCCTCATTTTTCCCCTACCTTCCCCACCCATCCTTCCTCATGAGGCCTTGATAATTTATAATTTTTTTTCATGTCTTACACTGTCCAACATCTCTCTTCACCCACTTTTCTGTTGTTTGTCCCCCAGGGATGGGGTTATATGTAGATCATTGTGATTGGTTCCCCCTTTTTTCCCCACCTTTCCCTTACCTTCCTGGTATCTCTACTCTTATTATTGATCCTGAGGGGTTTATCTGTCCTGGATTCCCTGTGTCTCCAGCTCTTATCTGTACCAGTGTCCATGCTCTGGTCTAGCTGGATTTGTAAGATAGAATTGGGATCATGATAGTGGGGTGGGGAGGAAGCATTAAAGAACTAGAGGGAAGTTGTGTGTTTCATTAGTGCTATACTGCACCCTGACTGGCTCGTCTCCTCACCACGACCCTTCTGTAAGGGATTGGACCTGGAACTTTCTGACTGTAAAGCTTTGCCTTCATCAACATTGTGTGACTCTGGGTGAACTCTGCCCCCTTCCCGCCTTGCTTTCTTTTCCCCTAAAACAGTGGTGTCAACAGATGTCTTCACTGGTGAATTCTATAATTAACATCAATTCACACCATTCTTCACAGATTCTTCCACAAAGTAGAAGAGGGACTACTTCCATTCTATGGGGCCTGACATTACCCTGACATCCAAACAGAGCAAAGACAGCACATGAAAAGAAAACTGTAGTCCAACATATCTTATGAATGTAGACACAAATATCCTTTACCAAATACTAACAAGTTTCATGAGCAAGAAGGAAACTTCCCAGGAGAGGATTACTGGCTCAATAATCAATACAACGCATAATATTAAAATAGAACAAAGAACAAAACATTCATAATCACCTTGATCAAAATCAATAAAATCTCCAAAAGCAAAACCCGTTGTTAGCCAGTATTCCCGACTCAGCGATGACTGTTGGGTGCCAGCAAGTTGGTTCTAACGACCCTGTACACAACAGAAGGAAACACTGCTCGGCCCTGTGCCGTCCTCCCAGTTCCTATTTTTTAGCCCATTATTGCAGCCACTGTGTCCATCCATCTGGTGAAGGGCCTTCTTCTTCACTGCCCCTCGACTTTACCAAGCAGGATGTCCTTCTCCAGGGACTGGTCTCTCCTGATGTTTCCAAAATACAGTGACGCCTCACTTGTCGAATGGCTCCCAGCTCAATCCTTCTGCTAGTCGCGTAGCAACGTTCAACAAAGATCTGCTCTGTGTTTCCAACTTTGCTCCATAATCGAACAGAAAACCCAACTTGAAAAACCTGTATGGGCTCGAGGGAGGCGTGCATCCTCTTTCTCTGAAGATACAAAGCCTGCTGCTTCAGTCTAAACGCTGTTCAGGCTCCGGCAGCATAGAGTGCTAGTGTTAGTGCATTCACCCATTTGTCATGGAGCCTGTTTTATGTGCTTTACTTGTATAAATATCTTAACCATGGCTCCAAAGAAAGTGTGTGATAGCAGCAGTAAATCTAAGAGAGAAACTGTGAGAACCACGACACAGCTAAAGAAAAAAAAAATTATTGCGAAACTTGAATCAGGTCATAGCTTGTCTGAATTGGCGGTTGAATACAACATGGCTAAGTCAACATTATCAACATTAAAAACATTTTTTAAGTAATTAAAATGCCTAATGTATTGAAAGGTGTGAAATCGTTAACCACAAAACAAAGAACTCAGACCATGGAAGAGGTTGGAAGGTTACTCGTTAATTCGGATAAATCAGAAACAACTCGATGGCGATAGTGTATCCGACCAACACAGTGGCTTGTGAGGAGGCTAGAAGGCTCGATAGTGATGTCATGAAAAAGGTGGCAGAGCTGGTGCTGAGCCGCCCGAAGTGCTCAAAGTCAGCCGTGGCTGGTTGGAAAATTCACAGAGAACAGGTGCACACCGAGTGGTGAGGCACGGGGAGGGGCGAATGCAAAGAAAGATGAAGTCAATACATTCGGGGCTGCATTTGCTGCCGGTGGCAGGGTTTTATTCCCAGCAAGTGCTCAACTGCAATGAAACCTGGCCTTTTTTTTTTTTTTTTTTTTAAGATGCCAATAGGACCTTCATTACTACAGAGGAAAAGGCATTTCCAGGCCACAAGCCCATAAAAGATAGGCTTACTCTGTTATGTGGGATGCTTGTGGGGATGTTAAATGAAGCCCATGCCAGTATACCATTCTGAAACTCCATAGAGTTTTAAGCAACAAAACATAGTGAAAAATTTAATTTACTCTATAAGTTTTGATATTTAATGTACTGGATTCAGTGTGTTTAGATGTTTTAGGGAGTATCCCCACAACCGAGGGCTGCTAATTTTGTGTTACAGTCCTGGAAAAATGAATTTATAAATGCAATTTCTGGGCCTCAGTATTAATTACTTGATTTTCCATTATTTTTTTTGGGGGGGGAAACATGTTCAATTCTCAAACTTTTTGGTGTTCAGACATGAATCTGGAATGAATTGAGTTCGACAACCGAGGTATCACTGTAAGATGAAGTCCAACCATCCTTGCCTCTAAGGAGCTCTTTGGCTGAACTTCTTCCAAGACAGATTTGCTTGTGCTTTGTCAGTCTATGGTGCTTTCAATATTCTTTGCCAGCTCCACGATTCAAACTCATCTAGTTTCTGTGGTCTTCCTCATTTAATGGCTAACGTGCATATGTAGCAATTAAAAATACTAGATCTTAAGCCAGATGCACCTTGCTCCTCAAAGTAACATCCTTGCTTTCCAAGGCTCTAAAGAGACCGTGTGCAGCAGATTTACCCAATGCAACAAGTTGTTTGATCTCTTGGCTGCTGTTTCCATGAGCATTGGTTGTGGGTCCAAGCAAGATGAAATCTTTGACAACTTCAAGCTTCTGTCTATTTGTCAGGATGTTGCCTCTTGGTCCAGTTGTGAGGATTTTGGTCTTTACATTGAGTTGAAATTCATACTGATGGCTGCAATCCTTTATCTTTATCCCTAAGTGCTTCATGTCCTCCTCACTTTCAGCAAGCAAGTTTGTGTTATCTGCATATCACAGGTTGTTATTAAGTCTTCCGCCAATCATGATGCAGCATTCTTCTTAATATAATGCAGCTTCTTCGGTTATTTGCTCAGCATACAAATTGAATAATTATGGTGAGAGGATACAAGAATGACACACATCTTTCCTGATTTAAGCCATGCAGTATGAATTTGTTCTATTAGCACAACTGTTTCTTGATCCATGTACAGGATGCACATGAGCACAAGGAAGTGTTCCGGAATTCCCATTCTTCTCAAGGCTATTCATAGTTTATGTTCCACACAGTTGAATGCCTTAGCATAGTAAATAAAACACAAGTAAACATCTTTCTGGTATTCTCTGCTTTTAGTCAAGATCCATCTGGCATCAAGAATGACATATCCCTTCTTCCATGTCCTTTCTGAATCCAGCCTGAACCTCTGGCAGCTCACTGTCAATGTACTGCTGCAACTGTTGTTGGATGATGTTCAGCAAAATTTGACTTGCATGAGATATCATTGAAATTGTTTTATAATTTGCATTGTTTTTAGGCCCCCTTTCTTTGGCCTAGATACAAATATGAATCCCTTTGTGGTTAGTTGACCAATCAGCCATCTTCCAAATTTCCTGCCAGAGAGGAGTGAGTGCTTCCAGTGTTTCATCCGGTTTTTGAGACATTGCTCATAGCAATCCTACATATAGGATTTCTGAGGTAGTAAATTTATGTCGGAGGATGGTCTCAACTTTCTCTCTCTAAGAGACTAGTGGAGAACCACCGATCTTAGGGTCAGTAGACCAATGTTTACCCAAGAACACCACCAGGGCATCTTCTGACCACCTGGATCAAAAACCAAATAAATATGGAGTCAGCTCTGACTCGAAGCAACACTTTATGATGGAGTAGAACTGCTTCTGCGTGCTTCAGAAGCTGTAAATATTTACTGAAATAGAAAGTCTCAATTTGCTCTTTAGGAGCTACTGGTGACTTTGAATTGCTCACCTTGCACAGTCCAACAGGTTACAGACACATACAAAACATTTGACAAAATTCAACAGCCTTCCATGATTAAAATGTTCTAACTATAGATAGATGAAAACTTCCAAAATCTACAACTATCACCATATAACCACCAACTATCAGCATGTGGAAATACTAGAAGCTTTGCCTCTATAATAAAAAATTGGGCAAGAATGTCTGCTTTCATCATTTCCATTCAACATTATATTAAGTGTCCTACACATTGATATACAAAGACAAGAAAAAGAAGTAAATGGCATTTAAATTAGAAAGGAAAGTGTGAAAGTATCTCTATTTGCAGATGGCATGATTTTACATACAGAAAATGAAGAGGAATGCACACAACCACAAAAGCTATTAAATCTATTAAACAGATTAAGGACATGTCTAGAATTCATTAATATATTAACCATTTTGTTTCTGTACACCATCAATGAAAAATATTAAGACTCAATATTAGTACTAGCAAATAGAATACAATACTTAGGAATAAATTTAACATTAGAAGTGTAAGACTTATACATTAAAAACTACAAATATAATAGAAAGGAATAAAGCACAAGTAAATACCTGTGTTTTCTATAAGAAACATTAATATTGTTAAAATGGAAATGCTCCTAAATTAATCTATAACAACATAATTACTACCCAAACCTTAGCTACTTTTTCTTTTTTAAAAGAAATTGATAAGATGCTCTTAAAGTTCATATGAAAATGCAAAGTCAAAACAATCTTGGGAAATGAAGAAGTTGGAGACTCACAGTTCCCAATTCCAAAATTTAACACATCGCTACCACAGTCAACATTGTTATACTGGCCTAAAAAGAGATGTAGATAAATACCTATTTCATATATAGATAAATGGAATAAAATTGATAGCCCAGGAATAAACTATATTTATGCTCAACTGATCTTATACAAAAGTATTAACAGAATTCAGTAGGAGAAATAATAGCCTCCTCAGTAAATGGTGCTGAGAGAAATAGCCACATAACAAACAAACAAACAAACAAATAAATAAATAAATAAATGACTGAATAACGATAAATAAAAGGAAGGGAAATTTCTACCTCCCACCACACACAAAACTTAAATCAACATGCATTAAACACCTGCAATCAAATATCTAAGTGTAAAAACTAAGACTATACAACTCTTATTAGAAAGTATAGGAATAAATTTTCATGAAGCTGAATTTAGCAATGGTTTCTTAGGTATGACACCATAAGCTCAGGACATCAAGTAATAGGTAAATTGGGAACCTACGTAATCAAAATATACATTGTTTGTATACTGTGGTAGTTATATAATCTGGTGTCAATTTGAGAGGATTATGAGTGAAGGGGTGGAGTCTGGTCTGTCAATCAAGATATAACCAATGAGGCCTCTGAATGGGCATGGACTTCTCTTAAGAATTCTGGGAACTCCTGTATTTCCTCCTGGGAGGTGGCAGACCCTGTCTTGGCTCACTCCTTTGGAGATGCCCTAATGACAAGACACACCGTGCTACGCCCTGGGAACTGGAGAAGCCACATGGATCTACTCTGATGCATCTAGACCTCTAGAGGCAGAGAGGCCATTTACAGCTTCCTGCCAGTGCTGAGATGCTTACAACAGCACTGCATCCCAAAGACTTCCAACCCACTGGCCGATGATCCTCCTGCATCTGGTATCATTACATGTGTTTCATGAGTCTGAAGAGGACTTTATAGATTGTTATCAGACATATGGGCTAATATTGTACTTATGGACTTTCTCTAGGCTGGCAAACTTTTTAAATATTCAATTGCTCTTGAATATAAATCTTTCTTATATACATATGAGTGTCCATGAATTTGTTTCTCTAATCTACCCAGACTAACACATATACCAAACCAGATTCACTGCCATCAAGTCAATGCCAACTCATAGTGAACCTATAGGTCAGGGTAGAGCTACCTCTGTGAGTTTCTGAGACTGTAATTGTTTATGAGAGTAGAAATCCCTGTCTTTCTCCAGTGGAGTGGCTAGTGGTTTCAAACTGCTGATCTTGAGGTAAACAGCCCAATGGGTAACCACTATATCACCAGGGTTCCATTACATACCAAAAGATACTATCAAAAAAGTGAAGACACACCTATAGAATTGGAGAAGAATTTAAGGAAACATGTGCCTGATAGAGGGCTTAGTATCCACAATAGAGAAAGAACACCTATAGCCCACCAGCAAAAAGACAATATATACTTGCAATGGGCTTAGACAGACATTTCTCCAAAGAAAATATGCAAATGGCTGATGTCCCAAACCAAACTCACTACCATCGAGTTAATGCTGACTTACAATGACCCTATAGGCCAGGGTAGAACTGTTCCTGTGATTTTCTGAGACTGTAACTCTTTACAGGAGCAGAAAAACTTGTCTTTCTCCCAGAGTGGCTGGTGTTTTAATACTGCTGATGTCTTCACCATGAAACACATGAAAAGATGCTCAACATCATTAAGCATTAGGGAATTGCCAATTATAACTACAAAGAGCTAAACTTTACACCCAGTAGAATGACTATGATAATAAAAAAAGACAAAACACAGCAGTGTTTTGGAAGATATAGAGAAATTGGAATCATCTTGAATTGTTGACAGAGATGTAAACTGATCTATCATCTGTGGAAAACAGTTTGGCAGTATCTCAAAAATTTGAACACAGAATTACTACATGACCCAGCAAGTATACATTTAGAATTAAAAGCTAGTGTGTGAACAAAAACTTGTACAGAAATATTCATAGCAGCACTATTCATGAAACCCATGGCAGAACAAACCTGGGTCCATCAATAAATAAATGTAAAAATAAAATATGGTATACCTGTACAATGGAATATTATTGAGCCATAAAAAGAATAATATCCGGATACATGTTAAAACCTGGATGGATCTTGAAAACATGCTAAATTGGACATGTTACCAGAAGGGACTAGTCCCTGGAAAAGGATTTCATGCTTGTTAAAGTAGAGGTTCAGTGCAACAGAGAAAGACACTCAATAAGATGGACTGACACCTTTGCTGGAACAATGGGCTCAAATATAGCAGCAATGATGAGGGTTAGAAGATAAAGGTAGTGTTTCCTTTTGTTGTGCAGAGGGTCACTATGAGACAGAACTGACTAAACAGCACCAAGCAACAAGTGAAAGAAGCCAGGTGCAAGGTTATATAATATATTTACATGAAATGTCCATAAGAGGCTAATTCCTAGAGTTAGGAAGTGAATTAGAGGCTTTCCAGGTATAGGGGAAAAGGAAATGGGAAGGTACTAATAACAGATGTGAGGGGACAACACTGGAGACACAGTGTGGGAATTCGTCCGATCTGACTCCACCACACCAAGGCAAAACAGTAAGGACATGCAACAGAACATCAAGGGGAACAGAGCAATGAAGTCCCCAGAGAATACCAAAAATAGACTTTGGGGCCAGAGCTCAGCACCCCAGCAGACTTGACCGGAAAACAATCCTAAAGGGCAACAAACAGTCCTTGAACCAATGACAAGCTTTTCTTTTTGTTGTTGTTGTTGTTGTTGCTTTGTTTTCTTTTGTTGCTTGGTTTTGCTCTGTCTTGTTTTTGTGCATGTTATTATCTCAGCAAGTCTGTCTAAATAAGATAGGCTGGATGAACAATGTAGAAGAGAAAACAACAGGACCGACAGTTCCCAGGTGACATGGGAGCGGAGGAGGTGGGGTGACAGGAAGTGGTGTTAACAAACCCAGGGACAAGGGAACAAGTGATCCAAATCAGTGGTAAGGAGGGTGTAGGAGGACTGGCAGGGTGTGACCAAGGGTAAAGTAACTGAGAGGAATTACTAAAACCCAAATGAAGGCTTAATGTGATAGTGGGACAAGAGGAAAGTAAAAGGAAATAGAGGAAAGAGCCAGGAGGCAAAGGGCATTTATAGAGTTCTAAATAAAGGCAGTTACATATGTAAATATATTTATATATGAGGATGGGGAAATAGATCTATGTACATATATTTATAAGTTTAGTATTAAGGTAGCAGATGGACATTGGGCTTCCACTCAAGTACTCCCTCAATGCAAGAATATTTCGTTCTATTAAACTGGCATTCCATGATGCTCACCTTCCTGACACAATTGCTGAAGACAAAGTAGGTGCATACGCAAATGTGGTGAAGAAAGCTGATGGTGCCTGGCTATCAAAAGATATAGCATCTGGGGTGTTAAAGGCTTGAAGGTAAACAAGCGGCCATCTAGCTCAGAAGCAACAAAGCCCAGATGGAAGAAGCACACCAGCCTGTGTGAACATGAAGTGCTGAAGGGATAAGGTATCAGGCATCAAAGATAAGGTATCAGGCATCAAAGAACAAAAAATCATATCATGGGACTTCCGGGAAGATGGTGATGGAATAACACATACCATAGGGAATCTGCAGAAATCAGCCCAGGAGAGCTGCTTGGAGGGAAATTCAACACTGCTGGATCGCAGGAGGAGCCTCATAAAGATAAGTAGGCACAGAGCCTGCTGGATTGCAGAAGGAGCATCATAAAGATAAGTAGGCACAGACCCACAAGGTTTTGAAGGGCTCGGGGCTTTTCACTAACAACAGTGGAGGCTGGCTAGGGCTTGACCTTAGGCCTGCCACTGTCTCAGCCAGAGCTGGGACCATTTGGAGTCCACGGAGGGCTTAATCTCAACACAGCCACAGTTTGCCATCACCTGCCTCGGGGCAGGGACTAAACCCTTGCAGCTCCATGGGAAGGGATCAGGGCTCAGCTACATTGTTTCTATTATTTCTCTGTTCTCTCTATCCTCCCACAGTCTCCGAGGGCTGTGCAAGGGCTTTTTCTCAACACAGCCATAGCTTGCCGCCACCAGCTCAGGGCAGTGACTATACCCTTGCAGCTCCATGGGCAAGGACTTGGGCTCAGCTACATTGTTACTTTTGTTTCCCTCTCTTCCTATCCACACAGTCCCAGCGGGCTTACTTTAAAAAATTTTTTCTCTTTGTCTCTTTCCGGTTCTCTCACACTCCCCTTAGCTTAGGGCGTTTGTGTATGTGCCACACCCAGCTAGGTGAGCTCCACCCAGTGCAGCTATCCTGAAGCTGGGGAAAGCCCTGCTGACCTCCACCAGGGGATATTATGCCCAACTTCTTACCAGGGAATTCCTGCCTGTGTACCTGGAGGCCCAAGGGAGGTTGGTCAACACTCATCAACATTCGATGCTGTTGAAGGAACTTCTGCCCAACCTCCGCAACACCAAAGCAGGCAACCCACTAGCCTTCTGGGGCACTCACTGGAGAGGGAAGCCACAGGAGGATAAAGTGGTAGGTTAATTTCATAGTGAAATTAGCTGTAGGCAGTTAGAAGAAGCACTCCTATGAGTCTCCCAGAGAGAGCCAGTGCTCTTCGACTGCCTGGAAAATGGCACCTGGCTCCTCTAAAACAACGCAATGCAAACAGCCATCAGCCCCAATGACCTCAATGAAAAAACAAAGGAAACAAATGGCAATGGCAGAAGATGTACTGAACATAAGGACATGCATAGAAGAAGCAGGCATTGAGCTGCCACAGAAAGAAATTTTCAGAATGCTGCTTAGAGTCATACAGGATATAAAGGAAACAATACCAAACAAAGATGAAATGATAGAGGAGATAAAGGCCATACACCAAAGGGAAATACAAGTGCTTAGGGAGTAGATAACAAAAACCAGTAGTAGAAACATGGACCCCGAGAATCGGCGGGAAGTCAGCTGTAACAATACTGAGAGAATTCTTGGAGGAAAACTTGCCCAGCTTAATGAATGAAAACCAGGAAACCATTCAGGAGGCTGAAAGAACACCAGCTAGATTGAATCCCAAGAAGTCACCAAGGAATATAATAGTTAAACTATCCAACTTTGATGAAAAGGAGAAAATCATGAGAGCAGCTAGGGAAAAACAAACAATCACATATAAAAGTTCCCAAATAAGAATATGTTCAGACCTATCAGCAGAAACTATGAAGAAGAGGAGTGGAGTAACATATTCCAAAAATTGAAGGAAAACAACTCAAACCAAGAATACTCTACCAAGTCAAATTATCGATCAAGATAGATGGAGAAGTAAGAGTCTTCCCAGACAAGGAAAAACTCAAAGAATACGTTAGAAGAAACCCAGCCCTACAAAAGATCCTTGACAACCCAGTATGGGCAGAACAACACTCACCAGGCATAAATAAGAGACCAAGATATAGAACAACCTCACCCAGAGGGCAACAAAGAGAAAACATGCCCCAAGAAACCATTGGCTGAAGGATGGAAACAAGTCAAGAATGATACACACACACACTTGCACAACACACTGAGAAAGGAAGGAAGGAAAACACCCAACACAAAAGGTATTAGATGACATCACAGAGTTCGCAGACTGAGAAAATAACCCTGAATATCAATGGCCTAAACTAAGGCATTAAAAGACTGAGATTAGCAGACTGGCTTAGAAAACAAAACCAACCAATCTGCTGTCCACAGGAGATACACCTCAAGGCTACAGACAAAAATAGGCTGAGAATCAAAGGCTAGAGAAAGGCATACCAAGAAAACAGCAATTCAAGAAAAAGCAGAGGTTGCAGTCCTAATCTCGGATAAAATTGACCTCAAAGTGCAAATCATAAAAAGAGATAAGGAGTGACACTGTATCATGCTCAAGGGAATGGTAGACAAAGAACCACTAAGCATTGTAAACAAAAATTCTCCAAATGGGAAACCTGCTGAATACATCAACCAAGCACTCCAAAAAATGAAAAAAGGAATCACAGGCTCAACAATTGTAGTGGATGACTTCAATACACCACTCTCTGAGAAAGAGAGATCACAGGGAAAGAAACTCAACAAGGAGGCTAGAGACCTAAACACTACAATTAGACAATTTGACCTGATATTTAGAGTTTTTCATCCAAATACAAAAAATTCACATTCTTTTCAAGTCCGCATGGCACATATTAGAAGATAGACCACATGCTGGGGCATAAGGCGAATCTACATAAATTGAAGCACATTGATATTATACAGACATATCTCTCTGACCACAGTGCCATAAGGCTGGAAATCAACAAAAGGAAGATGAAGAAAACAAGAGCAAACAATTGGAGGATGAATAACTCTCTACTGCAAAGGAGTACGTACTGGCACAGATCAAAGATGAAATTAGGAAATTTCTAGAAACCAACTAGAATGATACCACGTAAACCAAACGTATGGGATACAGCAAAGGCAGTTATCAGAGGAAGCTTCATAGCAATACACGCACACCTGAGAAAGGAAGATTGACTCATGTTTGATATACTGGCACAAAATTTACAACAACTACAGCAGAGTCAGAAGGATAAACCTACTAATAGTAAAAGAAAAGAAATAATAAAAATCAGGGCTGAGATTCAGGAGCGGGCACATAAGAAAACTATGGAAAAAAATAATGCTTCTACAAGTTGGTTCTTTGAAAGGATAACCAGAATGGGTAAACCGCTGGCAAACCTAACCAAAGAAAGGAGAGAACAAATTTCAATAGCAAGAATAAGGGATGAAACAGGGAACATTACAACAGACCCTAATGAAATAGAAGGGATAATTACAGTACTACAAAGGATTGTACTCGAAAGAATTCAACAACTTAGAAGACAAGGACACATTCTTGGAAAAACAATCCCTCCCTAGACTATCCTCAATAGACGTCAAGAATCTCAACAGACCCATAGCAACAGAAGAAATAGACAAGGCTATCAAGGGATTACGAACAAAAAAATCCCCTAGACCATACGGTTTCACTGGAAAATTCTACCAAGCATTTGGGGAAGAACTAACACCAATCCTACACAAACACTTCCAGAACATAGAAAAAGACTGCAAACTCCCGAACTCGTTCTATGAAACCAGTATAACTCTGATACCAAAACCGGGCAAGGATCCCACAAGAATCAAGAACTACAGACCAATATCCCTAATGAATATCTATGCAACAATCCTTAACAAAGTATTGGCCAATAGAATACAAAAGTATATAAAACAAATAATTCACCAAGTAGGACTCATACCAGGGATGCGGGATGGTTCAACATATGAAAGACCATTAATATCATTTGCCACATTGACATGAAAAACTTTAAGAACCACATGATAATATCGATAGATGCAGAAAAAGCATTCGACAACATCTAACACCAATTCCTGTTTAAGACACTTGAGAAGATAGGAATGGAAGGAAAATTCCTTAAGACAATAGAAGCTATATATGAAAAACCAACAGCCAACGTGGTAGTCAATGGAGAAAAGATGAAAACAATTCCACTGAAAAAGGGGACCAGACAAGGATGCCCCTTTTCCCCACTCTTGTTTAATATCATGCTGGAGGTTTTAGCTAACAGCATAAGGCAAAGGAAAGACATCAAAGGTATTTTTCTGGGGAAGGAAGAGGTGACACTATCATTATTTGCAGATGATATGATTTTATATATGGATAATTCCAAAAGCTCCACAAGGGGAGTCCTGGAAGCAAAAGAGGAGTTTGGCAGAATGACAAGATACAAGATCAACAAACAGAAGTCCATTGGATTACTATACACATCGGATAAGACCACAGAAGAGGAGATAAAAAAGGTGGTACCCTTCACAATAACTAAACACAAATTGAAATATCTACGGATATACGTGACTAAAAGAACAAAAGATCTATATGGGGAAAACTACAGGCCACTATTACAAGAAACCAAGAGCAACCTCAACAAATGGAAGAATATCCCATGCTCATGGATTAGAAGACAATATAGTCAAGATGTCAGTTCTGCCTAAGGCACTATATAAGTTTAATGCAATCCTTATACAATTACTCTCATATTTCTTCAAAGAAATGGAAAAACTGATTACCAACTTAGCAGAGAACTCTTCAAGAAGAGGACACAGTGGGAGGGCTTGCTTTACCTGAATTTAGCACATACTATACAGCCACAGTTCTCAAAACTGCATGGTATTGGTATAATTACAGATAGTACCACTAATGGAAAAGAACTGAAAACCCAGAAATAAAATCTTCAGCATACAGACAACTGATCTTTGATAAGGGCCCCAAAAACATCCAATGGGAAGCAGATGCCCTCTTTAACAAGTGGTGCTTGAAAAAATGGATATTTACCTGCAGAAAAATGAAGCAAGACCCTTATATCACTCCATGCACAAGAATAAACTGAAGGTGAATCACAGACCATGAAGTTAAACCCCAAACTACAAGGGCCATCCATGAGGGAACTGGGACCAACTTGAGAACTTTGGCACAGGAAATACATAGGCTATCAGAAATAGGGAAGGACACAAACACAGAGGAGGCACAAATTGACAAATGGGATATACTGAAGATTAAACACCTGTATACATTGAAAGAATTTACTGAGAGAGTAATAAGAGAGCCCACGGACTGGGAAAACATCTTTAGCAATGACACATGAGACAAAGATTTTATTACTAAAATCTATAATAATCTGCTAGCTTTGAAAAAGAAAAAAACTAATTGCCCACTAAGGAGGTGGGCAAAGGATCTGCACAGAAGTTTCACAGGGGCAGAAATCCGAATGGCCAACAAACATATGAGAAAATGTTTCCGATCTTTAGCCATAAGAGAAATGCAATTAAAACAACAATGAGGTACCCCCTAACCCCTCAAAGATAGTCCAATTCAAAAAATCAGAAAGCAACAAGTGGTGGAGGGGCTGTGGTGAGAAAGGAACTCTCATCCCCTGATGGTGGACCTGTAAGAATGTACAGCCACTATGGCAATCAATCTGGTGATACCTAAAACAGATGAAAATCGAGTTATCATATGACCCAGCATCCTCCCTAATGGGCATATACCCAGAAGAGGCAAGAAACAAACCGAGGTCAGACAGCTGAAACCCAATGTTCATTGCGGCACAGTTCACAATTGCAAGGAGTTGGCAACAACCAAAATTTCCATCAACTGACAAGTGGATTAAAAAGTTGTGGTACATACATATAATGGAGTACTAGGTATCGCTTAAAAAACAGTGATGAACGTATGAGGCACATCGCTGCATGGGAAGAACTGGAGGAAAGCATGCTAAGCGAACTAAGCCAAGCACCAAAGGACAAGTACAATGAGTCCGCTGAGGTAAGCTTTTAAAAAAACGCAAAAGTGGCATAGGGAAAAAGCTATTGTATACAAACATTCCTGGGGTGAGGACCAGGTAGTATGTTAGGGACCAAAACAAATACATGGATACATATGGTAGCCAACTAAAAAGGAGGTGGGGAAATGAAAAAATAATAATAAAAAAGAAATGGGTAGCAGGGGCACAGAGTACTAACCCACCCAAGGGGAGGACATTGTTTATGTATCCACAGGTAAAGAGGGACCAGATTTCAACCCAGTGCTTCAAGATGTGAATGCAACATGCTGGCATGGAGTAAGGAACTAGTGGAGAGGTCTGGGGGACCGGCCCCAATCCCAACTACTATGTGGACACCTGCCCCTCCCCCCAGAAGAATTTATTTCAAAGGACGGCACTGAATCTACAGCTCTGGGAAAGGGATATAGCTGGTCAGAGCACACGGGAGCAGATGAAGGGGGAGGAGGAGAGAGTGGAGCACATCCTGGCTCACCAGGCCTTGAGGATGATGTTCCCAATTAGAGCAGCCAGTCTTCAGAGAGGACCACATGGCCGGCCCCACTATGAGACACAACATCCCTCACTGACCCATAGCCCTACAGGGGACAACACCAGAGACACAGTGTGGGAATTGCGCCCGATCTGATTCCGCCACACTGAGGCAAAACACTAAGGGTGTGCAACAGAACAGCAAGGGAACAGAGCGGGGAGGTCCCCAGGAAATGCTGATGGTGGACTTGACTGGAAAACACTCCTAAAGGCCAACAAACAGACCTCGAACCAATTACAAGCTTTTGTTTTTTGATGTGTTTTGTCATTGGTTTGTTGTTGTTGTTGTTTTGTTGTATATTGTTGCTTGGTTTTGCTCTGTCTTGTTTTTGTGCAGGTTATTATCTCCCCAGGTCTGTCTAAATAAGATAGGCTGGATGAATAATCTGGAGGAGAAAACAAAGGGACTGACAGTTCCAGGGGGGACATGGGAGAGGGTGAGGTTGGGGGAAAGGTAGTGGTGTTAACAAACCCAGGGACAAGGGAACAACAAGTGATCCAAATCGGTGGAGAGGAGGGTGTAGAGGCCTGGTAGGGCATCATCAAGGGTAATGTAATCAAAAGGAATTACTGAAACTCAAATGAAGGCTGAGCATAATAGTGGGACAAGAGGAAAGCCAAAGGAAATAGAGGAGAGAGCTAGGAGGCAACGGGCATTTATAGAAGTTTAAATAAAGGCACACACATGTGCAAATATATTTATATATGAGGATAAACAGATCTTTGTGCACATATTTACACATTTGGTATTAAGGTAGCAGAAGGACATTGGGCCTCCACTCAAACACTCCTTCAATGCAAGAATACTTTCTTCTATTAAATTG
>NW_022111310.1:20165995-20167647 GCF_000313985.2 Echinops telfairi
TTTGAGAATGATGAGGGCAATGAATTTTCAAATGTGCTTTACACAAGTGATGTATGTATGGATTGTGACAAGAGTTTTAGGAGCTCCTAATAACATGATTAAAACAAACAAACAATGTACCCTAATGAAATCAAAGGATAATTACACAGTACTATGAATTCCTATACTCTAACAAATTCAACAACTTGGAAGACATGGACAATTATTTGAAAACACAATCCCTCCCTAGACTATCGGAGATGGGTGTCAGGAACCTCAACAGACCCATAGCAATGGAAGAAATAGACAAAGTTATTAAGGGATTACAGACAAAAAATTCCTCTGGGTCAGATGGCTTCACAGGAGAATTCTACCAAGCATTCAGGAAAGAACTGACACCAATCCTAGACAAACTCTTCCAGAACACAGAAAAAAGATGGAAAACTCCCAAATGCTTTCTATGAAACTAGTATAACTCTGATACCTAAATCAGGAAAAGATCTCCAAAGAATTGAGAACTACAGAGAAATATACCTGATGAACATCAATGCAAAAATCCTTAACAAAATACTGGTCAATAGAATACAAAAGCATATTAAAAAATAATTCACCGTAAATAAGTGGTATTCATACCAGGGATGTTTGAACATACGAAAGACCATCAGTATCATTCACCACATTGGCAGGACAAATGCTAAGAACCACATGATAATGTCAATAGATGTGAAAAAGCTTTCCACAACAGCCAACGCGCATCCCTGTTAAGACCCTCGAGAGGAGTAAAAGGAAACTTCCGCCAGACAATACAAGCTATATATGAAAAACCAACAGGCAATGTGGTAGTTAGTGGAGAAAATACTAAAACAATTCCTCTGAAAAGGGGGACCAGACAAGGATGACCCTTGTCCGCCCCCTCCTATTTAACCTTGTGCTGGAGGTCCTAGCTAACAATATAAGACAAAAAAAAATACATCAATGGTATTTATCTGGGGAAGGAAGAGGCAAACATCATTATTCGCAGATGATGTGGTACTATACCTCGAAAATCCCCTAAACTCCAGAAGTGGAGTGTTGGAAGCAATAGAGGAATATGGAAGAGTGGCAGGATACAAGATCAACAAACAGAAGTCTATCGGACTGCTCTACACATCAGACAAGATCACAGAAGAGACAATTAAAAAGGTAGTACACTTTACAATAGCTAAGCATAAATTGAAATGTCTAGGGATATACCTGACTAAAAAAAACAAAGATTTGTATGAGGAAACTTCATATCGAGGGGGGAGAAGCCCAGAATTAGCAGAGAACTCATCAAGAAGAAGGACAAAGTGCAAGGACTTGCTTTACCTGACTTTAGCACCTATTATACGGCCACAGTAGTCAAAACGGTGTGGTACTGGTATAACGACAGATATTCAGACCAAAGGAAAAGAGCTGAAGACCCAGAAATAAAAATGTCAGCATACAATAAACTGGTCTTTGATAAGGGCCCCCAAATTATCAAACAGTAAGCAGATGCCCTCTTCAAAAAGTGATGCTGGAAAAAATGGATATCTACCTCCAGAAAAATGAAGCAAGACCCTTACCTCACTCCAGGCACAAGAATAAACTCAAGGTAGATCACAGACCTTGAGATAAACCCCTAACTATTAGGGCCATTAATGAGGGAATTG
>NW_022111310.1:20167978-20179745 GCF_000313985.2 Echinops telfairi
TAAACATATGAGAAATTGTTCCTGATCATTAGCCATAAGAGAAATGCAAATTAAAACAACTATGAGATACCACCTAACACCCTCAAAGATAGCCCAATTCAAAAAAGCAGAAAGCAACAAGTGTTGGAGTGGCTTTGGTTAGGTAGGAATTCTCATCCCCTGCTGGTGGACCTGTAGGTATGTGCAGCATTATGGAAATTGATTTGGTGATTTCTAAAACAGATGGAAATTGAGCAACCATATGACCCAGCAATCCCCCTACTGGGCATATACCCAGAGGAGGCAAGAAACAAACCGTGACCAGACATCTGTGATCCAATGTTCATTTCGGCACAGTTCACAATTGCAAGGAGCTGGAAACAACCCACATTTCCATCAACAGACGAATGGATTAAAAAACTGTGGTACATACATACACTGGAGTACTATGCATCGCTAAAAAGCAGTGATGAATGTATGAAGCATATTGCTGTCTGGGTAAAACTGGAGGAAATTATGCTAAGTGAAGTAAGCCAAGCACAAAAGTACAACATGAGTCCGCTGAGGTAAGTTTATAAAAAAAGAAAAAGAAAAGAACAATGCAAAAGGGGCACAGGGAAAAAGCTACTGTATACAAACACTCTAGGGGTGAGGTCCATGTAGTATGGCAGGGGCCAGACCAAATCCAGAGGTATATATGGTAGCCAACTAAAAAGGAGAGGGGGAGAAGGCGGAAAAAAAAGATGTGTGATGGGGGGAATAGGGCACTGACCCACCCAAGGGGAAGGTAATGTCTGTCTCCACAGGGAAAGAGGGACCAGCCTTAAATCTGGTGTTCCTGTATGCAAATGCAGCATGCTGGCATGGAGAAGTGAGCCACTGGAGGGGCCTGAGAGCTCGGCCCCAATACCAGTTACGTGGACAACTGGCCCTCCCCCCAGAAGAATTTACTTTAGAGGACGGCCCTGAAGCAGCAGCTAGGGGAGAGGCAGATATCTGATCAGAGCACATGGGAGCAAATGAATGGGGAGGAAGAGAGAGTGGAGCACATCCTGGCCTACCAGGCCTGGAGGACGATATCTCTGCTCTGAGCAGCCAATGCACAGAGTGGACCATATGGCTGATCCCACTATGAGTCATGCTGTCCCTTGCTGACCCATGGCCCTACGGGGGACAACACTAGAGACTCAGTGTCGTCCCTGGTCTGACCCCATGACACCGAGGCAAAACACTAAAGGTGTGTGGCAGAGCAACAGGGGTGGGGGGAGCACAGAGCAGGGAGCTGCCAAGGGAGTTCAAAGGATAGACTTTGGGGCCAGAGCAAGGCACCCCATTGGACTTGACTGGAGGACACGCCTAGAGGTCAAAAATCAGACCTTGATCTATTTACAGGCTTTTCTTTCTTTTTAAAGTTTTAAGATTTTTTTTCTTTTTTTTTTAAATTAATTTATTATTTTCTGGGTCATTGGTTTTCTTTTTTGTTGTCATCGTTGTGTTCACTTTCACCACATTGTCTTGCTATGCCTTGTTTTTTGGTGCACATTATTATCTCTGCAGATCTATCTAGATAAGATTGCCTGGATGAACAGTCTGGTGGGGAAAACAATGGGACTGATGGTTCTGGGAGGACATGGGAGAGGGGGAGGCAGGGGAAAGGAGGTGGTGTTGAGCAACTCAGGGACAAGGAAGCAACAAGTGATCCAAAATTAGTGGCAAAGAGGATGTGAGAAGCCTCGTAGGGATTAAGCAAGGGCAATGTAGCCGAAAGAAATTACTGAAACCCAAATGAAGGCTTAGCATGGTAGTGGGGCAAGAGGAAAGTAAAAGGAAATAGAGGAAAGAACTAGGAGGCAAAGGGTATTTATAGAGATCTAAATACAGGCATGTACTTATGTAAATATATTTATATAGGATGGTAGGGAAATAGAGCTACGTGCATATATTTATAGGTTTAGTATAAGGCAGCAGATGGACATTGGACCTCCACTCAAGTACTTACTCAATGCAAGAACACTTTGTTCTATTAAATTGGCATTCCATGATGCACACCTTCCTGACACAATCGCTGAAGACAAATGTGTGCATAAAAGCAAATGTGGGGAAGACAGCTGATGGTGCCCGGCTATCAAAAGATATAGCATCTGGGGTCTTAAAGACTTGAAGGTAAACAAGTGGCCATCTAGCTCAGAAGAAACAAAGCCCACATGGAAGAAGCACACTTGCCTGTGTGATCACGAGGTGTTGAAGGGATCAGTTATCAGGCATCAAAGAACAAAAAAATCATGTCATTGTAAATGAGGGTGAGTGCAGAGTGGAGACCCAAATCCCATCTGTAGGCAACTGGACACCCCCTTACAGAAGAGTCGCGGGGAGGAGACGAGCCAGTCAGGGTGCAGGGTAGCAATGATGAAACATACACCTATCCTCTAGTCCTTAAACGCTTTCTCCCCTGACTATCAGGATCCCAATTCTACCTTACAAGTCTTGCTAGACCAGAGGATGTACACTGGTACAGATAGCGACTGGACACAGGGAATCCAGGACAGATGATCCCCTCAGGACCAGTGGTGAGAGTGGCGATACCTTGAGGAGGGTGGAGGGAAGGTAGGGTAGAAAGGGGGAACCGATTACAAGTATCTACATATAATCTCCTCCCTGGGGGATGGACAAAATAGAAGTGGGTGAAGGGAGACATCAGCTAGGGCAAAATATGACAAAATAATAATAATTTATAAATTATCAAGGGCTCATGAGGGAGAGGGGAGTCAGGAGGGAGGGGGAAAATGAGGAGCTGATACCAAGAGCTCATGTAGAAAGCAAATCTTTTGAGAATGATGGCAACAAATGTACAAACGTGCTTGATCCAATGGATGTATATATGGATTGTGATAAAGAGTTGTATGAGCCTCCAATAAAATGATTAGAAAAAAAAGAGAGAGAGAGAGAGAAGGCAGTCTCATTGGTCTACCTTGGAGCAGTCTGAACATCCAATCACATTGACCCAAAGCGTAATGCTTAACTTGCTGCACCAGCAGGAATCCCTAATGGAATAATACATTGTTGGAATTACTATGCTGAATGTTCATAATTTGCTCACCCTATTTCTTGCTGCCCAGAAATGAATGCCGTTTATTTCCATTAGTGGGGCTTCACCGTTAGCCCTTAGTAGGTTCCCATCAGCTTGCATTGGGTCCTCTCTGAATGTTCTTTCCCAAGCTCCTTCCCTCAGTTCCTCCAAACCTCTGCACCAATGGCCTTTTTCAATGGTATTCTCTATTGACGGTTCAGCCATATCCCACTACCACACTTCTAATACCATTTACCCAGCTCTATTTTTTCTTAATAGATTAATGACTTTCTAATGTATGATTCACTTGTGTATTTTTGTCACCCTCCCATTTGAATATAAGCCTCATAAGAACAAAAACGCAGACTGTTTTTATTCACTGATGTATCTCCAGTGCCCCCAGACACTGCTATCAGATAAACCAAACTGGTGGATTCCATTCCAAGTCATGGAGATCCCACGTGTTCCAGCGTTCAAACTGTGCTAAATAAAGTTTTTTCCTTGGCTGTAATCTTTATGGAAGCAAATCACCAGGACTTTCTCCTTGTGGTGCTGTGGGGTGGGTTTGAACCTCTAACCTTTCAATGAACTAATCTGTCTGTGCTGCACTGGCATAGTGGTTACAGGTTGGGCTGGTAATCTCAAGGTCAGCAGTTCAATACCATCAGCCACTCTGTGGGAGACAGATAAGACTTGTCATTCCTCTAAACAGTTACAGTCTCTGAAATCTGCATGGGACAGTACTGTGCTTTCCTATAGGGTCTGTATGAGTCCGCATCACTCAATGGCAATGAGTTTTTAGGATTCGGGTTTTTTTAGTGTGTGCCACCCAGGGACCTTAGACAGCTGATAAGTGTGTGTTGATTAAACAGGTGAAGCTCTGCAGATGAGACGTGTCCAAGTTATGCAGCTAAAGGGTGGCTCTCAGTGATGCACATGGTTAAGAATTGTACTACTAACAGAAGTTTGAAGAAGCCAGGTCAACCCAGAGATGTGACGGTAAAGCAGCTCATCTCATGTACTTTGGACATGTGGACAGGAGAGTCCAGTCCCTGGAGAAAAACATCGTGCTTAGTAAGGTTGGTGATTCAAGCCCACACGCATGCGCCTTAGAAGTAAGGCCTGGCTATGAAGGTCACAGTCTTAAAAACCCAATGAAGTACGACACTACTCTGCATATATTTGGCCTCCAGGAGTCAGAACCGACTTAACGGCAGCTAAGAACAATGACATGTGCTTCAGGGCATGGTCCAAAGCAAACTTTGCAGAGTGGAAAACTCTCCTTGGTGCCTCAGTCCTGAGCTGATTTCCACCCTCTTTAGTTGGGGTCCTGTGGTTCCTTCTTGCCAATGGGCTCTGAGTGGAAGGCATGGGAACCACTTCTAGGTTAGAGAAGATAAGCATTGGTGTATCTATTCCATCTCTTTCCTTCACTCCCACTGGGACCATCTCCGAAGCTGGGTCTCTCAGCAGCATCCCTGCCAGAAGGGGGACATGTGGAGGAGATGGAGGCAGCTTCCTGGAAGGTCCTGAGGCAGCCTTGCATGCGTCAGTCCCAAGTTCTCAAACTCGAAACGCCTTCACAGGCTGAGAAATGGTTAGCACCAAAACACAATGCTGTCAAACCTTCCATTGCACTAAGGCTCAGGGAAAGCACTCAACTCGACTCCAGGTTACACGGTGTATTGAAAACAGACCCAGGATTCGGACCTAGGCACCCTACCTCAAGGCAGCATCCTGCAAAGGCACCGTATGCAGAAGACATATACTAAGGACCATGAGGCTGTGCCAAGAGAGTGATGCCTTTTTCAGAGGTCTCCGCCCTGCCTCTGCCCCACTTAGCACACACTGTCATCTGAATCCCCCAAGAGCCTTTAGACCGGGGAGGTTTTGTTTTGATTTTTTTTTTTTTGTCTCCCTTGGTTCTTGATCTCTGGGCCACACTGTTGTGCTTTCTGTTTGCCCAGTGGTACAATTGACCCCTTTTCTCCTTAGGTTAAGTATCAAGTACATGCCTGCTTCCTACTTTCCCATGAATTTTACAGTGGAAGTGCCCCTTGCTCCCCACGTGTGGAGATAGAAAGCAGGACCAAAGCTGGACACTTTTGTGGAAAGCCACATACACAGGACAGTAGTTGAACCCAGATGTGTCCTCCTCCCCCCGAGGGCTGTGTAAACCCCATCATGCTGCGGCCTTGCTCCAGCCAGTGGGTCTAATCTCTACTTTGAACTTGGGTGATCCCCACAGCCTTCATCTAACGTCTGCAGGGCACCAGCCACCATCCAGCTCCCTTTGCTCCATGTAGATAAGCCTCTCTGGCCAACTGGATACATTGACCTTAGAAACCTTGTGTTTCTAGAATGGGAGCAATGGGCTGGCCAAAAGCAATTGGGGCATCTGAGACTGATAAGGTCTAGCCATGGCCAGACAAGCTCTCAGAGACGTAAGGCTTTGCGTAAGCACAAGATTAGAAGAATACATTATGAAAATATTTATTTATTTCCTTACAGGTATTGACATAGAAAAAAAATAAAGGCGTTCCCAGGAGTGATAAGATCCAGTGGAACTTGCTGTGCTTTGCTTATGAATACCCAATTGCTACAGAATTTGAATTAGTAATCATAATAAATAATAACAACTAGCAGTGCAAGGGTCAGCTGGAAGCAGCTGCAGTTTGGATTTGCTAGCCTGCAGCACTGAAGAGGCCGGCCGGAGTTTTGTCTCATCTGGCGCTATTCAAGTCTGTAGGCAGGCCCGCAGGCAAGCAAACAGCAAATCACATAAGCCCCCCTTGCTCTTTGGATGGGACTGAAGCAAATCCAGAAGAGTGGTTTTCTCTTAGTGAGGGAAGGGGGAGCAGAAGGAGCGGGTGGAGGGTGGGGCATGGTACCCTTCAAATGTACCCTTATTTTATTTTTGGAGAATTGAAAAGCGATCTGAAGCAAACACGACAGAGCACTGACATGTGTTCGTCCCGAGTGGCGGGTACATGGCTGTTTACTGTACCGTGTCTACACTTTGTGTTTTGTTTTCATTTTCATGATAAAAACAAACTAACAAGCACACCTCTGACAACTATCAATTTGCACTTTGCCAAGCTTAGTACACAAATAACCTTGAAAGGAAGACAAAGCAGGGCTTGTGGCACGCCGGTTTACCTTCAGAGGCTTTGAGGTTTGCGGGGAGGACACGGCCATCAAGGCCATGTGGTGGGAGAGTGACATGCAGAGGTGGCAGGGAGCCAGCGGCTGGCCCAGAGATCCTTAGATCACATTCACCTTGACAGGGAAGACAAAACTGGTTCCTGTTGCAGAAAACTCTCAGGGAGGTTTGGGCCGCTCCAGAGGACTAAGCCACTTTTTGCTCCCCTGCTTCTCAGTCACACCTCACCCCGCACTACCTGACCCCGCTACCAAACTGCCAGCCTTGCTGGCATGGGTGGAACAAACAATTCCTGAGCTCTATATACTGAAACAACCGCAGTCACCGGTGTAGAACTGTCCTGGAGGGTTTCCGAGACTGTCCATCCTTATGGATGCCGATTGCTTTCTCTTTCTTCTGTGAAGTGGCTGGTGGAGTCAGACTGGGTTAGCAGCCAAGCACTTAACCACTGCGCCACCAGGTCTGTACGGCAGGCTGGAACACGCTAGGCCATTCCCGACGGCAGCCCACTTCGCCAGTCTCTGTGACCTTATCAGCTCTTCTCTTTTCATAATGTAGATTGTTTTGTGTGAGTTGGGCTTCCAATCTGCCCTCCTTCCTCTGACAGAAGCTCAAGTGTAAGGTGAGTTGGTAAGTTATGTGCTTAAGCTTCAGAGGGATTGGCATCAGGAAGCCCCATCCTAGATCCCTGGTCTGTGCTTCACCCCCTCGGCCCTCCATGTTCATCCATGCACTGGGGTCAGTGAAGCCCCCGAGCACCATGGCTGTGGGTTTTCATTTTGTTTGCTTATTTTGCTTACCTAGCCTTCCCGACTCTCTCCTCTGGAAGTCAGATAACTGTTCACATTGAAGAAGTACTTCTGTGCCTCGCAGTATCATTTGGATGGTACTGTCCAGCTCATGTCCCTGATGTTCTATAGAAATGTGAACATCACCCAACTAAGGCAAACAGAGTCCTTTGCTGGGGACTGATATCGACGCTAGGCAGGCGTGTCTCTTTCAGGGAGCACAGAGATGGGAAAGACCATCAAAGCTGGTGCCTGTATGCGGTAGATATATAATCATTTGTCAATTTGAGGATTAAGAGTGTTGGGGTGGAGTCTATCTTGTCAATCATATCATAGCCAATGAGGCCTCTGTGTGGGCAGGGCCTTCTAAGAATTCTGGGAAATCCAGTACTTCTTCTTTGGAGGCAAGAGACACTTCTCTCTCACTACTTCACACTCTGGGAGACATTGCAGCTGACAAGACATATGGAACTATCCTAGTGCCCTGAGCTGGACAAGTCACAGAGAGACCCCTGCCAGCACGGAGATACTTACAATCCCAGTGGACCCAAAGACTTTCTACCCACTGGCGTGTGATCGTCCTGCATTTGGCTTCATTGCATGTGTTTCATGAGTCTAAAGAGGACTTTATAGGTTGGTATCGGACATATGGGTTAAAAGCAGACTTATGGTCTTGGACTGGACAGGGTTGGGATGTTTTCTTAATGTATAATTGCTCTTGTATATAAACCTCTTCCTTATACACATACGTGTGTCCATGGATTTGTTTCTCTAGTCTACCCAGATGAATGCACTATAGGTCCACAGGAACCCACGCCCCCGCCTCCAAAGGAAAGCCCCCTTAGGAACATCATATACACCCAACAGAGATGTAAACAGATGGTCCTTATGGCTTCATATGGACTCCAGAGTTCACTATGGCTGAAGGTCCCTGGACATCCCAGTTATATAACCAAATGCAGCATCCTTTCCTTGAGCTCCACCTTTGATTAGAGTTTCTGTCATTTGCGGCCAAGAGTGCCAACTATATAAATATTCTTCAGACAATAATCTGTGAAGATTTAACAAGATAATGTCATCTCATCCCATGCTTAGCTGCCTCTCAAGAAACAATGGAGGGAGGAGGAGTTGTTAATGATACCACAGTGGCCTCTTGTCCCAGAAAGAAGACTGTTTTCCCCCTTGGTTGTGCAGCTCAGCACAGTAAGAAGCAAATCAAACCTCCAGCTCTGTCTTGAGACCTGGGTCAGGCTTCACCCCACCGGGCCTGCACCCCATATCTGTGCTTTGGGAAGCCTCCTCTCTGTTCAGAAAGGACGAATCACTCTTCTTCCAAGAGCCTGGTACCTAGGACATGAAGTGGGGAGTGACACTGTGGTTGTCACTGGCCCTCTCTTGATGACTCCCTGAAGTGGGGGAACTCTCTAGGGAGAGAAAGCACGATTGTTCTCCTTTCAACGCCACCAGCTCTTCACACAGAAGTGACACCCCAAAGAAGTTTAGCTCCTGTTTCAGAAACACGGGAGCGCTAAAGACCCATAAGAACTGGAAAGGGCATCATGGGGAGTCTTCTGCCAGCTGAAACTGGATTTATTTTTCCCCTTCTGAGGACAGTTATAGCCCAGTAATGCTTGCTGATTGTGACCAGGAAGGCTGTACTTGGACCAGCGTGAGAGGCATAAGGGTGAGTGAACTCTTAAAACACGTGTCAGGCACAACACGCTCACACTCCCTGCAGAGAGTTGTTGTTCATTGATCCTCCCCCTCTCCTACCCTGTTCTTCTGCCTTTTTGGATTTTAACCACCTGCCTTCCTTCCCCAGGTTGTCATCAGGGAGTGGACATGGGGTGTGGACCACACCGGTGACACTGTCAGAAAGGGTGTCATCAAAATGACTGTACAATTTTCATGAAGTGTTTCAGCAGACAGTATTTTTCTTTTCCTTTAAAAATATCATTTTATTGGGGGCTCGTACAACTCCTTTCACAATCCAAACATACATCCATTGTGTCAAGCACATTTGGACATTTGTTGTCATCATCATTTTCAGAAATTATTTTTCATTTAAAACATTCATCGAGTTATACCGTCCCTAGAATGAAAAGCTGTATGAGCTCAAAGCAGCAGCATTAGCACAGGGTTAACACTCAGGAGTCGGGAGCCCTGGTGGTGTAGTGGCTACACCTGGTGGTGTTGTGCTGTGGTCCACATGGTCAGCAGTTCAAAACCACTAGCAGCTCTGAGAGAGGCCAACTGGACTATCTACTCCCATAAACAGTTAATGTCTCAGAAACCCACAGGAGAGAGGTCACGTGAGTCAGCATTGACTCAATGGCACCGAGGTTTAGGAGGGCGGGCATTTGGTAACACTCGAGAGACAGGAAGAGATAGCAAAAAAGAAGGAGTGGAGACGGCATACATAGGGAGTGGGGGCATGTGCGCTGTGACATGGCGGGGATGTTGAACAGCGTCTGGAATCTAATTTTCACGCATCGCTGAATGGAAATCTCATTTGCTCTATAAACTTTCACCCAAATCACAATAAGACATTTTAAAAAGTGGTTTTAAAACTCCCTGTTGTTAGTTATAACAACAAGAACATTTTTCATAAGCTCAGCTCACATATATCATCATCGTACAAGGCTTGATTTTTTTTTAAATCCACATCAAATACACTGCGGTCAACTCAATTCTGATTCACAGCAACTCTATAACTCTTTATGGCAGCATATAGACTTGATTTTTTTCAGCAGAGCAGCTGATGGATTTGAACTGCTGACCATTCCATGAGCAGTCCAAGGCTTACCTGACAGTCTGCAAAGGGCTAGAACTATGCTTATTCAGAAGCTTCTACTGCACTATGGCCTTCATAGTCATTATTACTCAATGACAATGAAGCTTTGAATCACGGGGTTTTGTCTACAAGTGTTACAAGCAGCACATTATTGTTTTTAATTGCTGCTGGTGTTTTTATAATCACTGATTTTGATAAATTTGCCAGTGTTTATGCTATAAAAAGATAATTATTACTGGTAGACCAATACCTTTTTTGAGAATAAAGTAGTAATCAAAGGAAAAGGGGGAGTAAATTTGTTTTTTGAAATTTGTGTCTCACGTGCATTTGTGCTGGAGTCCATTTATTTCTGAGTCAATCTTAGCATATGCAGGCACGTAGCACATGCGTGTGAAAGCTGCACACAGGGCGCAGCAGGCCGAATGCAGAGCAAAGGCCCTGATGTCCGTAAAGACTTGCTTTCCCCTAACAGTTGTATCACTCCCTCCCACAGGAACCTTGGCCAACACGGAAAATCGATGAGCCTTTATTTCTTTAACGCTTAAGTAGGGAAAATAGAAGTACTTGCTTCATAAGTTTGGTTAAATGTAGTATTGAATGTATATAGTGACAACACTTCTCAAGTGTCCTTGACATGTGGGCTGCAGGGGTCCCTTATTCTCAGAGATTGCCTAGCCTAACCAGGGAGGAAGACATTAACGTGCAAGTAAACATGCCATTGAAACAGGTGCTAACTGCCCCAAAGGACAGGGATAGGGGAACACGGGTTAGATGATGGGTCCAGGGGAAGCCATTCTGAGGAAGGACGCTTCACGCTGAGACCTGAAGGATGAATAGGTGTCAATCAGGGGAAGAGTGGGGACAGAGGACTCAGCAGGGCTCAGTGAGGATGGGAGTGCCCACTCTGAGTGATAACAAGCACACGCAACAGTAATGCCACTTCTTGGGAGGCCACATAGGTCAATGATTAGGAAGGAGCTGGGGCTCTGGAGCGAAACTGCCTGGTTTCAAATTCTGGCTCTACTCCTGATCACCTGCGTGGCTTTATGCTACGTGGTTGACTTCTCTGGGCATTTTTGTTTTGCTGTCCATCTATAAAGCAGGGTTTGTAAAATACTGCCCTCCCTGATTTACTAGGTAGATCGAACAACTTAACATGTATAAAGCATTCAGCACAGTGCCTGGGATAGTAAAAGCACTCTTTAAATAGCAGCTATTGAGATCCAAATCAAATCCGCTGCCATTGAATCAATTCTGATCCATTGGAGACCCTATTGGACAAGGGAGATCTGCCCCTGTGGGTTTTTGAGTAGAACACTTCATCTTTCTCCCTTGGAGCACTTGGAGATTTTGAACTGATGACCTTGCAGTTAGTAGGCCAATGAGTTACCCAGTGTGTCACTGGGGCTTCCCAATCACTGATTCTTTTGTCCATACCCAGAAGTGTTTACAGAGATTTTCTTACAAAGGAACAAGCAAAGCTCTCAGCTGAAGAAGACTCATTCAAGCTAAGGGCTGAAGAAGAATAGGACCTGTTGGGGTGCTATCTAAGTGCCAGGGACACCCTGTGCTTCTCTGTATAATCCTGGCCTCTGGGATTGGGTATTCTGTGGTGCCCTCTGCGATGCCTCCAGGGGCCACCTCCTGGCCTGTCACTGACTGTCTAGATTTGGACCAGATTCCTGGAAAAAAGTTATTACGCTCAGATTATGTTCTATTCAAAAATTCAGACTAAACACAAACAATCAGAGCCGTGGGGGCAGGTGTCATCTCTGTTTTTGTTTGTAGTAAGATGCATGTCAATCCGCATCCATCCAGAAGCCAGCAATATTGCTGTTTATTTACTCCGGAGCTTCTGGAGTATGTTCCTTGCTCTCACTTCCGCTCTCCTCTCCCTGTTAGAGATGCGATTCAGAATGCTCTAGTGAAAGTTGTGAAGTTACTACACACTCTGGAGGAGAGATTCCTGCGGGGGG
>NW_022111310.1:20179845-20221425 GCF_000313985.2 Echinops telfairi
GGGGGGCACGCCTCTGATAAGGGGGAGGGAAGTTGGACAAAGTCCTGGTAGCCCGGCAGGCAGGCAGCACACCCATCTACCAATCTCTCCACTGGGGAGATGGCTCCCTGGCCTCCTCTCTTGTTTTTGAATCTGTGGATGTTTCCCAGGGAGAAAGAGTAACTTCTCCTTTTCTGGCAGGGATGCCTCCTGCAACTCCTTGAAAACCAGCCCTCTCGCGCTCCCCTTCTCCCTGGCCTCACACATGCTAATGCAAATCAGCTCTGACCCAGCCAGGGGTCTTCGGGAAGGCTGCCAGGAGCTTTAGAACAAACACGCAAAGAATGTTATTTCATTTCTGGCATCCTGGGGAAAGAGACAGTGAGAGGGAAGTTGGGCGGTGAAGGGGGGTGGAGGGGTTGGGGCCGTGAGAGAATAAATATGAATGCTTACGGCAAGCCATGAGCTTAGAGCAAATGGAAAGGATGAAGGGAAATGTATAGGAATAAAGGGCTCCTAGATGTCAGAAACTGACCTGTGAACGATTCTATTTAAATTCTGCATGCCCATTTGGGAGGAGAATGTGTTACTTCCAGAATGGGGTTGCAGGGAACGGCCCTGGTTTGTAGTAAGGAAACACGTGTTTATAAGTTATCCAAATATGAAACAGTAGAGTCAGAGTTTGAGCCCAGATGATTTTATTACAAATTGCCTGCTGTGTTTTCTCAATGACAAAGGCTGATAGCTTGCCCGTTGAGAATCGATGCCCAAAGAAAACCACAGCGCCAGGACCCCCAGTTCCACTCCTGCCACGGTTCCAATTCCAGATCCATCAGCTCTTGCCAAACCAAACCAAACCAAACCAAAATCACTACCATTGAGTCCATGCCAACTCACAGCTACCCAATAGGACAGGGTAGAACAACCCCTGTGAGTTTCCAAGACTGTAACTCTCTACAGGAGTAGAAAGCATTGTCTTTCTCCTGAGGAGTGGCTGTGGTTTCGAACTGCTGACCTCACAGTGAGAAGTCCCATGTGTACTCACTACGTCACTACCCCACTAGGGCTCCCAGCTCTTACCACTACTGGGATATGAAAATCTCACTGCCATGTCCACTGACACAGGGAATCCAGGACAGATGAACCCTTTAGGACCAGTGGTGAGAGTGGTGATACTGGGAGGGTGGAGGGAAGGTGGGTTGAAAAGGGGGAACTGATGACAAGGCTCTACATATAACCCCATCCCTGGGGGGTGGACAACAGAAAAGTGGGTGAAGGGAGATGTTGGACAGTGTAAGACATGACAAAATAATAACAATTCATAAATTATCAAGGTTTCACGAGGGAGAGGAAAACTGAGGAGCTGATAGCAAGGGCTCAAGTAGAATGATAATGGTAACAAATGTACAAATGTGATTGACACAATGGATATATGTATGGATTGTGATGAGTTGTATGAGCCCCCCAAAATGACAAAATAAAAAGAAAACCTCACTGCTATGGCGTCGATGCCAACTCATCATGACCCTATAGGACAGAGCAGAACTGCCCCTGTGGGTTTCTGAGACTTTAACTCTTTCTGGGAGTACAAACCTCATCTTTCTCCTGCGGAGTGGCTGGTGGTTTTGAGTTGCTGACCTCATGGTAAAGCAGCCCAATGTGTAACGCAGTACACATCACCAGGACTCACATACCACTAGTATAAGACTCTCCCTAACTATCCCTAGCGGTACAACAGTGAAGTGCTCTGGCTGCTATCTGAAGGGTTGGCTGTTCAAACCCAGGTAGGAGCTCTGCAGCAGAAAGACCTGGCATCTACTCCTTTAAGATTACAGTGGAGAAGCCCCCTGGAGTCCTGTCACATGGGGCTCACTAGGTGTCAAAACGGATTTGACAGCATCTAATGACACAATAATAAGTGTCCCTACCTTCAATCTCTTCCACTCCAACCCATCTTCTGTCCAGCAAGCACACAGGCCATTCCAAGCCCAAACATGGCCTTCTTGCTGCTGTTCCAAACCTCTCACTGTCTGCTGGGCTGCGTCACAAAGCCTTGAGTGTCCTGCTTCACCAGTTGCTTGGAGCACAATACATAGCAACCATTCTACATTTCATTTTCCCATTTGCAATCTCTTCAACTTCATACCTCCCTGCTTTTGTTTCCAGGGGAAAGATGGGACTTTTTAGTCCCATAAAGAGCTATAGTCTTGGAAACCCACAGGGGCAGTTTCTACCTGTCCCATACGTTTGGTATGAGTCAGAACCTCCTCAAGAGATACACGAGCTGTTAGAGATCATAGTCTCCCCTGGATCCCCTTGTCTTTACCGTCCCCACATGGGCAAATCAGTCTCTACCACCGTGAGAATTAGCTGCTTACCAGGTGTCTCCTCTCCATAGGGCTCCATGAGGTCATAGGGGTTTAAATTCCAGTTGGCCTACTACCTTAAAGAGGAAAGTAAGTGTGGCTCCTAGAACCACAAAGCTTATGTTAGAGCCATGAATTTGTTACTTCCTAATTGGGTAACTTTAAACAAGCAAGTTTGCCCTTTGGTTCTAGTTTCTTTATGATCTGAAGGGGGAACGGTATGGTATCGACCTTGGTTGTGGTGGTGGAGTGCTAAGTCAATTCTGATTTATAACATTCTTACAAGACAGAGTATGTCTACCCCGGTTAAAAGGCTGGACAACTTCCAAGAGCACATCATCATGTCTTCTCTCCTGTGGAGCCACTGGTGGGTTTGAACTGCCAACTTGGCATTTCTCAGCAGCACATGTAGCTATTGTGCTCCTAGGTCCCTACGAAGACTTTGCATGTGCTAACTATTCTCTGTCTGCTTCATAATGCAACATGAATGTACGTTGGAGAGGATGTCACATTGCAAGGATTCAAAGCGGTAGTGGATGTGCAGGTGTTGGCACAACGCCTCAGATGCAGTAAAGGAGTTCAATACATGGCCAGTGACAATGCCACCACATCGTGATCAGTTAATACCTGCAAATATTTACATGAAGAAATGATTCTACCCACCCCCCCACCCCACCCCGTAATACTGATTATTGAGCATTGGCATTTACCAAATACCTCTATTTGCCAAGATATATGTTCTGGGCTCATAAGTTCCTAAATCTTCCCTAACCATAGAACACTATCAGTCTTGGTTCTCTATGATCAGAACTCTGTCTACTAGGGATGGGCTCAAGGAATAGTATGAGATCGGAAAAGCAAGGGAAGCCACCTTTTGTTACGTCAAATATTTGGGGGAAAAGGACTCCAAATTGGCCATGGCTGCTGGGAAATGCTCAAGAAGAACAGAGAAATTTGTACAAGTGGACAGTGGACAGAGCCATCGGCCAGTCAGGAATCCCTTTAATACTCATTCCTGATAAAGGCCTATTGACGAGAAGTCTTACATGCACTTCCTATGTATTTGCCTGCTGTGTGCTTGGGAACTGTTTCATAATAAATCTTCAATGTTATAAGTAGTAATGTCTGCGTTTTACAGATGTGGAGTTGAGATCCTGGGAAAATATATGTCCTGTGTAGCCAGAAAGTATCTGAGACTTGAATTGACTAGGAACATCTAACTCAAAACCCGTTCTCTCAGCCTCTAACACCTAAGAGGCTCCATGTATATGGACGCTGGGCTCTCACTGTCAGGGAATTAAGAGCCCTGGGGCTTAACCCTGCTCTGACATTGGCTCTCAGAGTGACCTAGAGCAGACCCCATCCCTTCCCTGGGCTTCAGTTTTTCTTACAAAGAGGAAAGGTTTGGAATAATAGTGTCTGAGGCCCCCAAACTCTAGCATTCTGTGATACAAGTATAAAAGCAGAACAGAGGTGTTGGTAGATAGGGGGTTGGCCAGTAGGGGAAAGGAGAACAGAGCAAAAAGAAAAATGTCAGAAGTCTGGATTTTGTCTCGCCTCTGCATCTCTCCACATCATTAATGGTGATCCCCTGCAGTCTACTAACACCTTTCCGGTGATGACCTCAAGAGGGCTAATGCAACAGCTTCTTTCACAGATGGAGGTGTAGGTGTGCGGAGCAGCCCCATCCAAGGAGAGTGATGGGCAAGCAGGCCTGTGGAAGGAAGAGTGTGAAGGCTTGTGCCCTACAGCCATCCATTCATATCTCTGAGAGTTCCCGCAGTTCCAGGTTGAAGTGGGAAACGACTTTTCCACCCCGACTTCATTTGGCTAAGCTCAAAACCTTACTGCCATCAGGTAGACGCTGACCCCTAGGGACCCTTTGGGACAGAATAGAACTGTGCCTGTGAGTTTCTGGAGTGTACGTCTTTATGGGAATAAAAAGCCTCATCTACCTCCCTTGCAGTGGCTGGTGGGTTCAAAGCACTGACCTTGTGGTTAGCAGCACAATGTGTAACCCATTAAAGCCACCTCATTGAAGAGAGGAGGAAGCTGAGAATCAGAAAGAGGAAGCATTTTGTCCAAGGACCCAGGCAGATGGGCAGTAAAGGTAGGGATGGAAAGAATCTAGTTGGGGCTCACTGAGCTGCTCAATACTGTCCTTCTAGCAAAGTGACCTAAAGAGAGAAGGTGCTCACATCTCCTGATAAGAACCCTGTGAGGGTGACAGGGCCCCTCTGTGCTAGATCCTAGCTGTGTTTGACTTTTAAGCCTATGAGTCTCTAGTGACCTCTGCTTCTTCAGTCTACATTGAGAGGTGTCTTAGGTTTTTATTGTTGGTAGGTGCTATTACGTTGATTTTGACTCACAGGTCCCAAGGAGGCGAGTGACACTGTCCAATCGGGTTTTCCAGGCTGTACTCTGTATGGGAACAGGTCTTCTGTACTTTCCCCGAGAACCACAGGGTGGGTTCAAAATGCCAACCTCTTGGTAAGTGATCGGCCTTGAATCATTATGTCACCAGGTTTCCTTAGACATCCACAATCAATGATCTTGCAGGTCTGCAATGATCTGACTTACACATTTGGCTAACCTGGTCCATTTTAAATGAGTGGCCAGCATGTGCTAATTAGACAATTTCACTTAAACATCTAGATTTCCGGCCAAAAGATTTGTTAATACCGGACCAGTGATGAGCCAGAGCTGGCCTTCTTTGTGTTGCTTCTACTTCGCTTAGGCACAGTTTCCCCTCCTGCCTGCCACCCGGCATCTGACTACATTGACCCATGGACCACTCTTGTAAGCTCCTCCGTACAGAGCCCAGCTGAATGTTTCCCCAGTCCCCTTTGGCTTCCTGCTCCCCGCCCCGCCCTACCCCCTCCATCCACTCACCCTGAAGAATCCACTGCCCCCTTTGGGTACTAATTCTGTGAAGGTCCGCTATGGCAGTGCTTCCTGATAGTGAGGTGAAATCTGTCTCTCTTGTAGTCTTTGCCCCCTTTTCTGGTCTCTGGGGTCATGGTGACAGCATCTGTAGCCCAGCCTCTTCCCACAGCGAGCCCATGTTTCTGGGGCTCCTCTTTGCCTGGGAAAACCATCTTGGCCACTCCAAGGCTCCTCCAGGACTTCATTTCCAGTAGCCTCTGGGTCCTCCTTCCTCGGCTCTGAGCATCATTCAGAAGCTTGACCTTCCGCTTGCGAGTCAAATCCACTCTGCAGCCACAAGTCAGGCATAGGCCATCCCCTCCCTTGAAGCCTTCCATGATTCCTCTTGGACCCCGACATGGCTGGTGCGGCCTGACCTGCCCAATTCTCCTCCCTGCCCCTCACCTTTCCCAGTTACATTCTCAGCTCTTGGGTCTTCCAGACTTTTCACCCTCTGCTTTCTGTGTGCAACACTTCTCCCCCATCCTCATCCTCCCTCAGGAAGGCTTTGCCGGAGTGTATCCCCTGGCTGGTCCCTTCTCTGTCGACTCCCACCCTTGTGAGGTCCACAGGGGAAGAGACCACACTTGGTTCAGTTAATTCTCCATCTCAAGAGTCCGGATGACTTTGAGGCACCTTGTGAGTGTCCACCATAGGACATGGCCTTTGCCGGTCCCCTCTACTCCGCCGTCAAGGAAACTGTGTCCAGATGTGTCAAGAACTGAGCTGAGGTCGTGTAGCTCTACCTTGACCCATCAAATGCGCCACTCGGGCCACCATTTGGGCTCCGGCATGGGTGAGGACTAAGTGTGTCCCTTTCTCCCATCCCAAATTACCTTTGTGCCTCTCAAACTCTGCCGGTTCTGCACACTATGGTCAGACTGGGCATCCCAAAATGCTGATTAAAATGCACCCTGTCCATAGCCTAAAAAGTTCTTCCTGGCTTGCGCCAACTATGAGATAATGTCCAGCAGCTACCGTGGGTATTCCAGGGCTCGTCCACCAGCATCGCCTCAGCTTCAGTCCCCCACCTTCCGTGAGTTCATATGAGCAGCCTCTGCCCTGTCCCTCTGGAGCCCTGGCTTGCGTCCCATTCCTGGATGAAATCCTGACACAGTTTGAGGAAAGAAACAGTCTGCCTGAGCGTCCCCAGCAGGTTTCAGGAGCCTCTCTGTCTGTCAGCTGAAAAACAGCGTTATTTTTCCTCTACAAGCCTCTCTTGGCTTTGGACACACTGCTGTATTTGCTTCTGGCTTAAGAACAGCTCTTCCTCTCTCTGGGGCCCCAATTGTGCACTTTGGAGAGGTCAGTGTGACCCAACGCAAGATGGAACTGAATTGCTAGGCTGCCCTCCTCGCCCCAGCACTTGACCAATAGGACAGGGAAACACAGTCAGGGCAAGTTTACATTCCACCTGAGCATGAGCGAGCATAGGCTCCTGATCCTTCCTTCGCAACTTCAGGATCCTTGGCCTCACCCAACTAGTGGCTCACATGAGAGCCAGCCCGTAGGCATTGACCTTTGGACTGGGGCAGTGAGGGGAAGAAGAAGCACATAGGACAACAGAAGAAGAGAGATCCTAGACCGAGCAAGACAGACCAAAAAGTACAAGGAGAAAGAAAGAAACAAACACAGGGAGAGCCAATAGAAGGACAGTCCACCCAGACACAAAAAGACAAGCCTAAAAGTGAAGTGAGGGGAAGGGGATTTAACAGACACAACAAAGAAATAAGTAGAAGGAAGGAAGGAAGGAAGGCAGGCAGGCAGGCAGGCAGGCAGGCAGGCAGGAAGGAAGGAAGGAAGGAAGGAAGGAAGGAAGGAAGGAAGGAAGGGGAATGAGAAAGATGCACCATGAGAAGGAAAAGTCAGAGAGCAGGACAGAAACGCTGTCAGGCCCCTGCTGGCTTTTCTCCCTGGTGTGTCCTGGATCAACCCTGGGCTGCAGCCTTAGCACGCACTGGTCAGAAGGCAAGGATGGCTTCCTCTGTGCACATATCCATCCTCATAGCAATTGAAAGTCCCTTATGAAGTTAGCTAGGCCACATCCGGGACTTGGCTTAGGGGACACACTGAACCGATTGGGTCATTGGAGTTGAAAGGAAGGAACTATCTAGTCTTAGGTTGAATGAATTCTTTCATCTGGAAGCAGATCCTTGCCTGCCCACGGCCTGGGACTTGGGTTCGTCTCCTTGTCTCCAGCATCTTCGGAGAGACATGGCTCCAGATTCATGAGAAAGACCTGTAAGATGGCCTCACTCGCGCCTTCTTGAGAGCAGAAATGATGTGCACACGGCTGTATAGCCTCTTAGGGCCAGAGGCAGGAGGACTCTCAGGTCACTTACCTTCTGTGTCTGAGACATCCTCTGATCTAGCAAGTCCTTTTGAATGCCAGCCCTTTAGGACTCCTGATGACTTCCATACTGTTTCCAGTAAATTCTGTGCTGATTCTTGGCACGAGGGGAGGAAATGAAGAGGGTAGGGTAGGAATGTAAATAAAGAGAAACATTGGGATTTCATCTAATGTATAATTATAGTATCCATGGCAGTGACCCTGACTGCTTCTGCGATGTGCTGCCCAAGCAGTGTGTGTGAGCGGGAGGTGTGTGTGTGTGTGTGTGTGTGTGTGCACGCGCGCACGTGTTGCGGGGTGGGAGATAGGCGGGGTTGAGGGTAGGGAGCAGCCCAGCAGTGCTTTGTCCAAGGCTCTAAAGCCCCCGGGTTTTCGGAACAGCATCCTGGGACCAGGAGCTTGGACTTGCTCCTGTTCACAGAAATACACAGGAGTCCTGAAACTCTGGGAAACCACTTGGCAAAGAAGATCTGGGGACCAGGGCATTTCAGAAATGACATTGGCAGCACGTCTCCAGGGAGGAGCAGGAGTCAGCACACAAAGTCAGCATTCAACTGTTTGTGGTGCTGCAGAGACTTGAGGAACTGCACAGTTTCGAATTCGGTGATGGCTAAGTTAGCTTTTTTGGTGACAACTGTTCATTTGTTTTCTATATTGTTTCCAGCCCATCTAGGGATGATCTTTGCACCAAAAATTCCTTTACAGAGCTCTCCATATCCCTATCACCTTGCATGTACATTCACTTCTCCTGATCGAATGTGATGGCTATGAGTGTGGGCTCTAGAAATAAACTGCTTGGGTTTGAATCTTGGCTTGTACCCTTATTAGCTTTGTGGTCTTGGTTAAGTTACTTAACCTCTCTGAGCCTTAGTAGCTTCATCTGTTAGATAAGAATAATATTAGCTGCCTTAGAGAGTTGTTTGCAAGATCAAATTAGATGATAAATAAATAGAGAGCTAGAATACCAAACCTAAATCTGACACGTGGTGAGCAGGTATCCCCAGAATATTTGGTCAGAAAAATGGGATCAAGGGTTAAAGCATGAGTGGAGGAAAAAACATTAGTATCTCCAGAATTTCTACATTGACTTGGGATTTTGTTTTGACATTCAAAAAAAAATGTTGCATTCTGATTGATGTCAGCACTGTTCTAGAAACCAACTCAAAAAAACAAACCCCATTGTCATTGGGTCGATTCAAACTCATAACAGCCCTACAGGACAGGGTAGAACTTCCCCAGTGGATTTCCAAGACTATAACTGTTGATGGGAGTAGAAAGCCCCATTTTTGTAATGTGGTGTACTTGTGGTTTCAAACTGCTGACCTTGAGATTAGCAACCCAACTTCAACCTACTATACCACCAGGGCTCCGCGAGGCACAGGAGTAGAATAAACAATGAAACACAGACCTGACCTTCTGCAGCTGACATTCCAGTGAAAGAAGACAGACAACCAACAGGTAAGCACATACTAAATCATTACAGTTTTTGTAAGCATGGTCGGCAGTTCAAAACCACCGGCAGCACCTCTGGAGAAGGGCTGGGCTTTCTGTAAATAGTTACAGTCTCAGAGACCCACAGTGGGTCACCATGAGTCACCATTGACTCCATGGCAGTGAGTATAAAGGGAATAAGGAGGATCTCATAGACCTGGGGGTGTCCAGAAGGGATGTATAGATAATGTGGATAAGAAAGGCTCCATTAATGATGGGAGATTAAGTCATGGATCTGAAGGATGACAAGAAACCAACCATGGGAAGGATCAGAGGAAGGACATCCCAGGACGAGGCAACAAAAGAGGCAATGTCTTGGAGGAAGGGACTGGCTCATTGTAGGCCAGTGTACCTGGACAGTAATGATGAAAGGGGCCAGTGACAGAGATGTGGACTTAGCTTGGGCTCCACAGAGATGCTGTGAACATGAGAGCATCAAGAAAGCACGCCCTGGTTTTTGTGAAGCATGTAATCACTACAACCATGTTTGTTACCACTCCTCGCATTGACAATGCGGTACACACGATCTTGAGCTCTTTATAGGTTTAAAGCCATTAACTCTTTATAACCCCATGAAATAGGCCTTATCACGATTATACATTACAAATTAACAAGTGGGACAGTGAGAGGTGATGAAACTTTTCCAAGGTCATAGAGAAAGTAGGTTGTTGGGCTGAGGTAAAAACCCACCACTGTCTGGTTTTTGTGGTCTAATTGAAATGTATGCATTGATAGGTGGGTGGATGGGAGGGAAGCGAAGTCAAAGGAACTACCTGACAAATGTAAATGCCAACACATTTTCTCATCTACTATCCAGTTTCAGCAATAACCTAGAAGTACTTGTGGCAGTTACATAACCTCTTGTTAACTTGAGTGAAGGGGTGGAGACTATCCTATCAATCAGGTCACAGCTTGATGACCTCATTTGGAGGCGTGACAGAGGTAAATAACTCACTGGAGGCCAAACCATCTCTCTCCGTCATCCCTTTCCTGCCGTTGAAATACTCAGAGAGCTGGAGGGGACTGGTGGAGAGCCTTGCCAACGTTGAGCTGCTTCCACTGCCACTGGATCCACAAGACTTCCTACCCACTGGCCTGTGATCTTCCTGCATTCAGTATTATTACATGTGTTGCATTAGTCTAAAGAGGAATTTATGGACTAGTATAAGATATGTGTTAATATCGGACCTCTGGACTTTATCTGGACTGAACTGGGATGTTTTCTCAATATGCAATTGCTCTTTGATATAAAGCTCTTTCTTATACATATAAGTGTCTATGGATTTGTTTCTCTAGTCAACCCACACTAACACAGTACTATTCCAAAATACCAAACTCACTGCCATCAAGTCAATGACTCATTGTGACCCCCACTGTGGGTTTCTGAGACTGTAACTGTTTGCGGGAGTAGAAATCTCAGTCTTTTCCTGCAGTACTTCTGGTGGTTTTGAACTGCTGAGCATGAGGATTGCAGCCCTGTGCATAACCACTGTACCACCTGTTCTCCTTCGGAAGTACTATTAGTATCACCATTCTTCAGATAAGAAAGATGAAGCATGAGCTACCCTTCTTGGGATTCTTAGACTGGAATCTGGAACTTCTGGAATCCAAACAGGGTACTGTTTCCATTACAGCATTGCTTGAGGTTAGACACTTCTAGAATACCCTCACCAGGTATTTCTGATAACTCCACATGCCTGAGTGCATAAGAAATGGACAGCATTGAGGGTAGAGAATGGGGTAAGAGGGTTGCTAGAAAATGCATAGTCATGTATCCGACCCAGCCCTATCTCCAATTCGGGTGTTACCTTGAGTCAATGTTTACTCCCTTGAGCTTAGTTTCTCATGTGTTCAAAAGGAAATCATCATGATAACAGCACCACATCCACAGGGGTACAGGGAGGATGAAATAAAATCACACTTGGAATATCCTTAGCATGGTTCCTGGCACACAGAGAAGACTTGCTATTATTTTAGCTACTATAATTCAGAAAGGCCTGGAATCATTGAGAACCAGAACCTTGGCATCTCCATCCCTAAGTCCATGGGCAAGTTTTAGTCTACAGAATTACACCTCTCCATTTCACAGATGAGAAAACCAAGTTCAGAGGAGTGGGAGGGACTGGCTTAAGGCCATAGGGAGAGCACTTACCAGGCTGGTCGTAGGACTCCTAACCTTGGGCTCCTTTTCTTACGTACCCTCTCTTTTCCAGAGCCTTGGTTTTCCCTCTCTCTCTCTCCAAACCTTCTACCCTGCTAAGAAGGAGCCTCCCCCTTATGCATACGGTCCCTGATGGGAAAGTTGGCACAAGGCTACAGTATCCAGGCTCCCTTGGCATTACCTTCATAGAGCTGAAGCAAGGGGAATGAGGACAGGCCTGGGCTGGGCAAGGATCTGAGTGTATGAGAAGGAACCCCCACCCTCCAGCCCCCACCCCAGGAATCAGCTCTGGTGTTGCTGCCAGGTTTGCTCACGGTCCTTTGGCAGTCGACTCGTGATGAGAGAAAGGCAAGGTAGTGAAGATTAGTCAGAGGCAAATTTCCTTGGCTGATAGGAAATTGGGGTTCTGCTACAATGAGGATGTCTAGACCTCTGGCCAGGCAAAAGCAGGGACCACAGGGACCCAGCCTGGCATGACCCATCCATCTGAGTGAGAAGCCTTGTTCAGGGTCATCCGTGGCCTCCAACAGCCCAAGGGAGCAGAAGGTGACCCCACTAACAGACCTTCTGGGGACCCTCTCCTCCTGCTGGTATTTATTTGTTTTTTGTTCAAAAGCAAAACAAATAAAAGAAACGAGGAAATTCAATTTAAACAGTACCCTGGTGCTGATGTTTCTGTTTTGTTACACCAGGGTGAGCTTAGGACAGAAAATCAGCCTTGACTTTCACCCCTCCAATTGGTCTCACCCCTTGGGGCTGTGCACAATTACATGGATGAAGGCGCTGCAAAAGCATGTGGCCTTCTTAGATGGGGTGAAGAGAAGCCAGAGCTGGAGGAGGCCCTGAATTCAGAGAGAAAGAGGGGTGGCGGTGAGAGTGTAGGGGTGGGGTGGGGGTGGCAACCATAGTGAAATAAAAATTAAGATGGACCTATGTAGGCCAAAACAGAAATGAAGAGGACACACAGGGCTGGAGAAGTCCAAGAGGAGGTGGTGAAAGGAACCAAATACACGCAAAGCAGTCTGCGGAAAACCCAGACACTGACGGGCAGAGGGGCAGAGAGGGCCCTGCAAGGTAGGTCAGAAGGGAGGGAGGCAGTCAAGTGAGGAGGGCCGGCATCCAGAAGGAGGAGGAGAAGGAGGAGAGGGGAATGGGTCCTAACGTCAAAGGACGAAGTCCCACCGTTCTTGAGCTGGAGTGGCACCTCCATCGGAAAGATGCGCACAAGGAGGAACAGAGCGAACGTGAGTGCTTCCTCTGAGGCCGCAGAGGCAGACGAGATGCTAGCTGGGTCTCAAACTAGATTTCCTACCTGTGGAAGTGGTTGTGCACCACCTACATCCATTCACCACATCATCTGACAGCAGGGATCGAGGATGAATATCCAAAACCCAACCTGAACTCAATGTCATCCAGTAGATTCTGAATCATAGCGACCCTACGGGACAGAGCAGAACGCCCCTGTGGGTTTCCAAGACGGTAAATTTTCATTGGAGTAGGAAGCCTCATCTTTCTCCAGTGGAGCAGCTGGTGGTTTTGAAGTGGTCATCTTGTGATTAATTAGCTCCAGGAGTAAGCCATTATGTCACCAGGGCTCCTACTAGTATACAGTTGTGCCTAATTACGAATTGACCCTTTCAGACTGTCCTCTGGACCTATCCTTTCTTCTCATCCTGTTGTTTCCTCCAAGGATCCCGGATGATCATTCTTTCTAGGGCTAGTGGGATCTCAACCTGTACCTTGCAGGAAACGGTTCCTCCAGGGTTATCCTTGAAAGATTAAAAAGAAAAACAAAAACACTGAGAATCAGAAGAGGAAAGTGGAAAAAAGAAGATGTAACTAACCTTTCCCTCAGATCTCCATTTACCAGGCCTTTTGACAAACCCTGTTCACAGAATTTCTCATGTGATTCTCCTTTCCAATGGAAAGGGGGCCTGGTGGTGTACTGGTTATACATTGGGCTGTGACCCTCATGGTCCACAGTACCAAACCACCAGCAGCTCCTCCAGAGAAAGGCTGGGCTTTCTACTCCTGCAAACAGTTTTGTCCCAGAAACCCACAGGGAGTCTCTGTGAGTCAGTCTTGACTCCACGACAGTGACCTTGGTCTGTTGTTTTTTCTCCACCGGGAGAAGCGGTTACATCAAAGTCTAAGCGGCTTGCTCTGGGATAAGTTATGAATAAGTACGGGCAGCAGCACAATTTGCACCCAGCTCACCCTTTCTCTAAAGCCTGCGCTCTTTCTCCTCACACCCACCGCCTTTTTTGGACCAAGAGGAACAAACACATTTTGGTAAGGAACGATCAAGCAGAAAACGAGAAGCTCAAGAATTGCTGCTGCAACTATTTTAAAACTCGAGACAGAGGAAGTCAGACTTCATGGGAGGAGAGCTGCCCGTGGGATAACAGACTGCTCCAAACAACAGCCTGGCTCCTGGTCGGAATGGCTCCGCTCCCAAGGCCATTAACAAAATCAATCTCCAAAAGAAAAGAGAGACGTGTTCAGAGTTAGGGACAAACCGAAGAGGAAAAAGGAGGCTCCCAAATTCAAGAAATGGGGGAGGGAGTTGTCAGGCAGCAAGACGTTTAAGAAAAGGCCAATCAGACGACAACAGGAAAACAAGCAAACAAACACAATAGTAAAACCAACCCCCTTGCCACCAAACAGGGGACCAGTATTTGTCACTTTAAAGCACAGCAGTCGATCTGTTAGTCCTCAGTGATCATTGCTTCGGGAGTCCCATACAAATGTCCTTGCTGTCTCCATATGCACCTATAGTATTCTGGTTCAGTTAAAGCCGAAGCTGCTGCACTATCACCCAGAGACAGGGTTCCTACTTTGCCTCAATGGTAGGAGCCACTTGCTAGGACTCGGTTCTTCTCTGCTAGATGCCATCTCTCTTGGGGTTCACAGATGGCAGGCAGGGGAAACAACAGTGTTAACAGCTCCTGTTAGGAGTTCCCCATTGAGTGTGGAGGAGCTTTTGTGCATACCTCAGCAAGTCCCCCGGGGGCCCCCCCCCACACACAAACTCTCTGCCATCGAGTCGACTCATTGTGACCCTGTAGGACAGGGTAGCACTTCCCCTGTGTATTTCTGAGACTGTAACTATTTATTAGAGTAGAAAACCCTGTCTTTCTGCCAAGGAGCAACTGGTGGTTTTGAACTGCTGACCTTGTGGTTAGCAGCCCAACTCGAAACCAGTACACCACCAGGGTTCCCTAGACATCATATTATCCCCATTTTCACTGAGGAGGAAATGGAGACTCGAAGGTTAGGAAGCTCACTCAACATCTTACAGTAGATAGGACCATGGCAGAGATTTGAAGTCAGATCTGTCTACGCAGTGTGGCATTCAAGGGTCAGAGGAACCAGAGACAGCCATCAGGAACTCTTTCAACAATGTCACTTTCACCACATAAGCATCGATTTTTAGAGTTGATAGGGACCTAAGAGATCTGCATTTACTAGTGTTCTTGAGTTTCACAGGTGAGCTTAGTGATAAAGAATATACAGAGTCACTTGCCATTCAGGATGAGGACTGTGTTGTCCTTGTTAGAAGTGCTCAAATCTACTCCAACTCAGAACCACTCCACGATGAGACAGAGTAGAACTTCGCCCAGGATTTTCTGGGCTATAATCTTTATGCAAACAGATTGTCTGTCAGGTCTTTCTCCCACTGAACTGCCAGGTAGATTCAAGCCTCCAGTTCACAGCCTCCTACATACCCATTTGTGCCACCAGGGATCTTTGCGGGACCCGTGGCTATTTCTCACACTGGTACCACCTACTCTGTGATGTTTATTCCATAGCAAGAGGTCACTTAGCCTCTTATACGTCAAGGATTCTACTTGCCAAGCATTCGCTGCCCCACCTGCTTTTCTGTTTTGTGAAAGAAAGATGAAAGTTGAACTTGAAGATCTCCAAGACAGTAAGGGCAGAGTAAGGATCCAGAGGCCATGACTCCCAGCACACTGTGATCTTCTTGACTCTGTTGCATGAATGCAGTGGGTGTAACCAGTGAGCCTGATAGGCCAAAGTGTTCAAAAAACAAAACAAAACCAATGCCACGGTATTCAGAAGAGCAGCTTTCCAGATAAAGAGAGAAAATGGAGATGGAATATGTTTTTGGAGTGAGAGAGGTCCACAAACGGTGAGGGACAGATATTTGTCAAGCACACACTTTGAGATATCATGCTAAAGTCATCCCTGTTCCGTTCCCATACAACCCTACAATTTAGATAGTATGATGTCTGTTTCACAAAGGATACAATCGAGGCGCACAGAGGTAAACTGACTTGCCCACAGTGACATAACTGAAAATGCCAGAGTCATATTTTAATCCATAGGTTGTGGCCTTCATATCACCTTTGCATAAAAGGTCACCTGAGACTAGGCACCCTGTCTTAGTCACATTCCCCATCTCCCCTCTGGACAGTCCTGGCACAGTATTGGGACATGGGGAATCCTCAGAAAATGGCCCTGGTAAATGATTGGTGAGCGCATACATAGAAAAACAAATGCAGGAAGAAATTTACAAATGAATAAATGATTGGATGACTGAGCATACAAGTGGATCACAAACGATATGGGTGCATGTGAGGGGGAAGGATAGGTGGCTGAACAGGTGGGTGCAAAGATGCCTAGGTGGTAGATGAGTGTATGAGTGAATGAATGGATAAGTGGTGAATGACTGCAAATTTCTTAACAACTACAACTTTTTAGATTGGCAAAGGAGATGACCTATGGTTTCATCATTAGGGTATAAGAGGAGACTTGGTTTGTAGAGCTATATATTAGAGCGTATGATGGCGGTATTCAGCTATGGCGCCACTCATGGTGGGAAACAAAGGATAAATGAGTCCCATTTCCCTTCGGTGACTGACGGACGAATCTCACAATGACTTCCTCCTGTATGGCCAGAAGTTTGGACAGGAGGACTACAATGTACTCTACAAGGAAGGGTGATGGCATTATTTCCAAGGGACTGGCTAGATCTATTAATAACAAAGATACATATGTGTGTGTGCGCGCGCTATAGACACCCTAATCTAATCCCCTTTGTGTCACCCCATACCCCACTGGGGAGACAGCAAAATAGAGAGGGAAGAAAATCGACTATGCAGCTTTCCTTGGTCACTTGGCCTGTGATCTTAAGTAAGTCACTCTCCTCTCTAGGCCACAGAGTCTTCCTGAGTAATAGGATCATTCTGAGTTTCTGGCCTCCCTGGCTCTTCAAAATCCTCCACTCTTCAGCTATAAACTTCAGCACAGCAAGGTGTCCACATCAGCTGGCCAAGAAAACCTTGGCTGACTTGTGCAGACCTACATCATGCTTCCTCCCAAGGAGCACAGTCATCGTGTGTGCGCCATGCTCCCCACCTATCCAGCATGTCTTACTTGTAGAGGCCATCAGGCTCCAGACACTTGAAGATGACGGAGTAGACACTGACGTCGGGGACCTCCCCATGGCTTCGGCCAGCTGCTACACAAGATGTGCCCAGGCCAGAGAGTAAGTCATCGGCAAAACTCAGGAATTCTCCTAGAGGGAGACAACAACAAAAAAAATGAGTTTCCTAGCTCAGACTTTATGAAAAGACATGTGTGCTGCCATCTAAACCCATCAAATGTCAGGATACCATTGTCAGGAGAATCAGAGAATCCACAAGACCAGAAAGTAAAGAGAATTAAATAGAATAAATATCTAGAATCTTGGGATCTAGTTTTAGCTCTGTTAACAACTCGCTTTATAGAGTTGGATAACTAAATGCCTCACCTGCACCTTAGCTTTCTTTCTGTAAACTGAAGGTGATAGAATCACTATGAAACTTTTATGTAAGAATAACATACAACATAGATGTCCGCAAAGATTAGATTATGAGGATAAATATAGCAGCACTGTTTGTATTATCAAGAATTTAGAAACAACTAGAATATCCAATGGTATGGAAATAGCAATAACAATTATAGTTCAATGATGCAATGAGCTATTTTACAGCCATTTAAAAGAATATTATGGAAGAAAATGATGCCATATGAAAATATATCCATGACATGTTGTTACGTTTGGAAAAAAACAGATTACATTATTACAGAATAATTCAAAGAAGGGTGCAATTTTTACATGCATATGTACTTAGAGAAGGAAGAAAATACAGCAAATGCTTAATAGAGGCTTTATCTGGGGAGTAAGATAACGGAAACATTTTCTCCCTTATCTTTGTGATCTCTATTTTTAAAATTATCTACAATAAGCATATGCTGCTTTAGTAATGAGGACGAAAATCAATAAAAATTACTCTAAAGTAGATAAAGTAAATGAGCTGGACTAAATGGCCTCTCAGTTCTCTTCCAATTCTAAAATTGGATGATTTAGGAGAAAAAAATGACACTTGGGATCTTTTATACAACCTTGTATAAAATATCAGGAAGCCTCCCAACTTCTGTTCCTTTCACCCCTCCATGCCTGATATGAAGGCCCTCAGACCTCTGTACTCATTTGTCCCCTCAGTAATAGAGAAGGGGAGAATGCAAGTCAACTGGATCCTTCTCACCCAGGTTTCAGGACAATCTACTATAATGTAGCCACCAGGGCGCTGTGGTGTTGGTCAAGTGTCTGAGGAGACTGCCATCCAGAGAAGCCATCAGGTACTGTCTACCCTGGTAGACAGAATCGGCAGAGCATTTCTTGTTGGTCTTTCAAAGAAAAGCTGTTTTCTTCACTCACAAGTGAATCCTGTAACAGCTACCCGTCTGACTGCTCTGGATGGCCCTGCGATCCAGCTGGCTAATAGCTCTAGAATGCATTAATCCCCACAGTCCTGATGGGTTGTGCTTTTTGTTTTTCACTTTTCACAAAGACAATACACAATTCACAGACTTGATATGTAGATGCCAAGGCAAATGTCTAAATCAAGCTAATATTAGCAACATGCAAGTTTGGCTTCTATTGCCAGACAGACTCAGGCCTGAATTCCATTTCCACTATTTATTGTACGGCACTTAACTTCTCCGTTTGTCTTTCTGCAGCAGGACTGTAATCATAATGACATTTGTACTTGGAGTACAGAAAGAAAGTTTCAGAGTCTAGAAAGAAATTATTTTTCTCAAACCAAGGTTTTACTTAAAATTGAAGAGTAAATGGGCTTTTATCTTTACTAATGGTGGCATCCTCGCTTTCTCTTTTCAAGGAGTCTGAGTGGCATAGTGGGTTACACATTAGGCTGTAAACCACAAGGTCAGCAGTTCTAAACCACCAGCCAATCCTTAGCAGAGAGAAGTTTTCTGTCCTCGTAAAAATGTATAGCCAGGGAAGAGCAAAGCAGTAGTTAGAGTCTGTTCTATAGCCTTGCTATGAATCGGAATTGACTCAATGGCAGTGCATTTTTTCTCCTTTTTGTCTTTTATGTCTGTTTTTCCCATAGTACAATCATCAATGGATACTCACTAGCTTCCAGTAAGTACCAAGGCCAAGCACTGCAAGGCAGGGTAAAAAGTTAAGAAGAGAAGGGAAAAGAAGAGTTCTGGGATTACTAACTGGATGAACTGAAAGCCTTGTTTCCCCTCATTTCTCTGGCTGTTCATATTTGTTACCCTTGTGCTTGGATCCATGTCTGTCTGCTTTTCAATTTGCTTCCAGATAACCATGGAAAGCATCGACTCTTCACGCGCAATGGAGTGTGTCTGTGGTCCACATGAATAAACTCTCTTGAAGCCAAAGGACGGCTGTCATTCATTTCCAAATAGCCGTTGTTTTCCAGAGACTTTGAGGAGTTTGAGAATCATTTGGACAAATGGATAAAAGCTCTAAAAATAGGTTGGGTCAGTAAGATCGGCACACGGTTCCAAGGTTTTTAAGTATAGCTAAAGTAAAGAAATTAGGGTGGTCATATTCAAGACATCCTAAGGGTGCTTATTACCCAATTCCATGTGGAATCCCATGTGTTAAGAAACCTCAACGGAAAGGCATTAAAAGGAAGAGAACTGACTTTGAGAGCACACATCGGCCTCTTGCCACTTCATCACCAGGACAAGCTAACGAGTGATGGGTTATTCCTGGGATGGTGCAGCTAAGGGGGAACGCCCTGAGCCAGCAAGAAAGCATGTGGGGAGATTTGCCCTTCTCGAATTCCCCAAAGTTGAAATTTTTATTTTATTCAGTGCTGCCTCCCAGGGGGTGTTGTAAAATGACAGTGTTAGCAGGTTCAACTTGCAAAGAATCCTTGAAGCCATTTAAAGAGTAACGGGTTACTACCCCCAATGCCCAGTGAAGGGTAAACTCCCAAAGCTAGGGAGGCAGACCGTTAGATTTGAACACCTGTCCTTCTAACCGCCAAAGTCAAAACTTTTCTTTTTTAATTGTTTTTTTTCCCCAAAACGTTTCTTTGGTACTGTGCTGCCTCCTAGAGAAGGTGTTCGAATGACAGTGTTGGAGCTTGTCAGTCTCTTCCATTTGTAACCGAATGTGTGTCACTTTCTTAGTTCTTTGAGCTTGGGGAATGAGACAATAAAAGAAATGGTCCTTGACCTTCTCCGGCTTGTAATCTGACAACAGGAAGGGCTGTTAAATACAAGAGCAGACCCATAAAGAAAATTGCCAGGTAGCTTTTCTTGGCACTCTATTTCAGAAAGTTTCAAGGAGGGAGGCAGGTGCATAAAGTTAATGTCTTCATGTCATCTCTCACCTAGTGGGCATAGGTGGGGCCAAGAAAGTCTTGGGCGCTTGTCTGTGCCCAACCACAGGTCAGTGCAATTCAGCACCTGCATTGTGCTCCACAAGATTTCAGGCTCCAATTGGGCATCTATACAATTTAATGAGCAATAATATTCAGGAGGAAGAGAGGCTATCTGACTCCATAAAGATTTGCAGGTTCTGAAACTCTCTATAGGGTCGCTATGAGGTGCAGCTGATTCGATGGCAGTGAATACGATAGTACAGTGGTTAAGAGTTTGGGCTATGAGTGCTGCCAGCATATGGGTTACACGTTGTTGTGCTAACTGCAAGGTTAGCAGTTCAAAGCCACCAGTCAGAACCCCACAGGACAATGATAAAGCTTTCTACTCCCGAAAGAGTTCGTCTCAGAAATCCACAGGGGCAGATCGATCTACCCTGTCCTTCAGGGCTGCTGAGTCGGAATCCACTCAATGGCAGCAAGCTGAGTTGGGATTTGAATTTGTCTTGGGCAAATTCTTTAACCTTTTTATGTCCATTGCCTCAGATATAAAATGGGGTAATAATAGTATCTTACTTACATTAAGTAAATCTGCTGCACAAGATCTTTTTTTTTCCCCTCTCCACCCCACCCTCCCTCCACCCTCCAGGTATCGCCACTGGTCCTGAAGTCAAGATCGTTTGAAAGTGTTGAGAAACAAGGATGTCACTTTGAGGACTAAGGTGCGCTTGACCCAAGCCATGGTCCTCATTGCATCTCACGCACGGGAAAGTCGGTCATTGAGTAAAGAAGACCATAGAAGAATCAGTGCATTTGAATTGTGGTGCTGGAGAAGAGTGATGAAAGTACCATGGACTGCCAAAAGGACAAGTGGATCTGTGTGGGAAGAAGTCTATCCAGAGTGCTCCTTAGAGGCAAGAATGGCCAGACTTCATCTTACATACTTTGGACATATTATCTATCAGGAGAGACCAGTCCCTGGAGAAGGACATCAAATTTAGTAAAGTGGAGGGGCCACCCAAAGGAGGAAGGTTCTCAAGGCGCTGGACTGACACCGTGTCTGCAACAATGGGCTCAAGCATAAGAACAAGTGTGAGGATGGCAGAGCCCCCGGTAGTGTGTTGTTCTGTAGTGTAGAGGGTCGCTGTGGGTTGGAACTGACTCGATGGCACCTAACAACAATAACAACAACAACAACAACCACTTACAGTACTGTTAAGACCATAATACAAGACACTGCATGCAAATCTAATTAGCATAATACTTGCCCCACAGTAAAACCTCAACAAATCTATTAGTTATCAGGATTGTTTGTGTTACTATTATTGTTATTGTTGATGTCATTTTAACAAAGAATTAAGGACCCTTACCCACTGCTATTGAGTCTACTCTGACTCATAGCAACCCTCTAGAGGGTTCTCCAACCGGTACACCCCCATCCAGCAGATAGCTTCCTCTTTCCCGGAGGAGCAGCTGATGGGTTTGAACAGCCAACCTTTTGGTTAGTGGTCCAATGCTTACCAGCATCACCAGGAGTCTTCAGGATCCTGACTGATTATTGTTTCACCCAACTGGCTCCTTTCCCAAGGGTCAAAACTGAAGTCTAGGGAAGCAAACGGATGCACTCCTGGCTACACAAAGAGGTGGATTTGGAACAAAAATGTGGGCGCTTGGTTCTTGAGCTTTGTATCAGTTGGCCTATCAGATAAAAACTGTTGAAAATGGAGGCGCTTTCAAACTTGTCTCAGGAGCCCCTTGCTTTTCCATTTGAGGCTGCCTGTTTCTGGATAAAACTCTCAATAACTAATAGCCATGCCGCTGAGTCGGTTCCAACTCATAGAGACCCTTCATAGAGTTTCCCAGACTGGAAATCATCCGGAGAGCAGACAGGCTCGCCTTTTCCTACGGCATGGTTGGGGAGTTTCAACCACCTACCTCTCCTTTAGCAGCCCATTGCTTATCCCATAGTGCGAACAGGGCTTCTTTATGCAGGATGAGTTCAACATATATGTACTAGGTATCTACTCTGCAAACGCACCCTTCCACCTTCTGTAATCTCTGATAATTTTTTTTTTAATTCAGAAGATTCCTAAGGAGTTCATTAAGCAGGCACCTGGTATGTATGAGTCCTTTCTGCCCTATCTTCAACCACTGTGACTTCAGTTCGATCCATTTCTTATATTGATGAAGCATATTGTATTTAATGAAAATTTAAAAAAAAACATTTAAAATATATCTTGATTTCAAAGTTCCATTGCTTTAAAAACAAAAACAAATGGGGCCCTGTTGGCACAGAGGACCCCTGTTGGTATTCCAACCTGGTCTATTAACTGCAAAGTCAACAGTTCGAAACCACCAGCCACTTCTCAGGAATTAGGATGAGGCTTTCTACTCCTAGAAAGAGTTAGCATGTCAGGATCCCACAGGGCAGTTCTCCCCTGTCCTATCGGAGCACTCTCCTATGAGTCCGAATGGACTCAATGGCGGGGAGTTTGGTTTGGGGGCATCGGGGTTCGGCGGCCAGCTGGTCATGGAGAGCTCAGGAGTTGAAACCCACCAGCCGCCCGCTCCACGGGCGAACGATGTGGCCGTCTGCTTCTGTAACGAGGACAACCTTGGCAACCCTATGGCCACAATTCTACTCTGTCCTATAGGATTACTACCTGTCAAAATCCAGTAGACAGTGGTGGGATTCTCCTGCTGAAAATGTTCATGCTAGATGGTTAGCACATTCCCAGGTGTAAGAAAAGCTGCCCTCACATAACACTTCACAGCCACTCAGGTGCAGAGTCCAGGATAGTGCACAGATCTCCTGCCTCGGAGCCCATGCACCTTCCACTGCACTACCCCTGCCTCGGAGCCTCAGTCTCCGCCTCCCTAGTACATTGTCATGGGCACACAGCAGGTCTCCCTAGGACCCAGGCTGCCCCTGCAGTCTCACCCATGCCAGTCCATGTCTCTAACATTCTTTATCCGTTTTCCTTCCCTTGCAAACAGATAGGGAGTTGGGAGTCGCTGCACAGGAATGTGCCTGTTCCCCATTACGGCTCTTCTGGGGCTGTAACCCGAGTGAGTTTGGGCCAGACCCCCACACATTTTTTTACCCACTCAGACTTGTGCTCATTCCATTCCACAGGAAAGGTTAATCACGGTTCTGCTGAAGCTTCAGTTCCAGCTCAGTGTCGCACACAGAGGGGTTTTTTTTAAGACACCCTCCATTCCCCACCGCCTCCGTTCTTCCACCCTCCCCTTTCATCGCTCCCTCAATCCTCTTTCTCCTTGTTTTCCTTCTAGCTGTCTTTCTCCCTCACCCTCTTATTTCTGATTGAGTTGAGGTCATAGTCAAAGGCAGCCACAAGAGCAAATTGAAAACAGGTTGGGAGAAATGCGGCAAATACATGCTGAAATGGAAGGGGCAGGAGCCCCTGGGTGATTTAGCCCAGGTGGGAAGGAAGGTCCTCAACATAGGGTCGGCTCTGCGGCTATTTCCTGCACGTCATGAAAGTGAACTTCAATGACTGAAGTATGCAGGGACGCCTGTCTCCTCCATGGCGGGGCCTGGCATGAGACCTCTCAGGAAGAAGAGCCAGGGTGCTTCATGCAAGGCCCTTCCAGAGTGCATAGGCCTCAGAGGACACAGGAGGGCCCCGCCAACGACGGATGTCCACCAAGTACACCCCTGTGCCAGACATCTTGCAAAGGGACTTCTGAGGAGAAGCCTCACCTTAGCCCTCTAGTGGACATCTGTTGGTGCGGCCCACTCTGAACCTCTTCCTACTGCTCTATTAGCAAACCCCAAAGCCTGCCAAACCTGTTGTCATGAAGTCGATTCCAATTCATGGGGACCCCCCACGTGGCAGTGAAACTGCTCCTGTGGGTTTACTTGGCTGTAATCTCCGCTGAAGCTGATTTCCAGGCCTTTTCTCCACAGTGCGGCTGAGTACACTTGAATGGACAACCCATAGACTGCTAGTTACGTGTAAACCGGTCTTCTGCCAATTGAACCCAATGGAGTTTTCCAAACCAGTACTTGCCCGATCTCAATCTTTATGATTTAGGTGGCACGTAGTCTCCTGCATCCTCCGGAAATGGGCACTTGTGCAGTAGCCAATTAGTTATTCTATATCTGTGTCAGGCTAAGAGAAGCCCTGTTAGTGTACTGGGTGATGTACACATAGGGCTAATGACCGCAAGGTCAGCAGTTCAAAACCATCAGCCTCTCCTTGGGAGAAAGATGAGGCTTAGAAACTCCTGTAAACAGTTATAGTCTCAGAAACCTACAGGCTTCTGCCCTGTCCTAAAGGATCACTGGGAGTCAGAGTGACTCCGTGGCCATGAGTCTAGAAGGTTTTTTGGATGTCAGGCAAAAAATAAATAAATAAAGGGACCTGCGGTCCAGGCCCGGCCAATGCTAATCAGACCAAGTCCTTGTGACATCATTTGCAGACCTGGATCTAGTTGAGCTGGCGGTCGCTAGGTTTGCTCTTGGGTATTTCAGGTGTATGACTCAGTATTTTCTTTTTCTACCAAAGATGGTTTTCATTTGTTTTCTGTTACTTGCAACTAGGAATTCTGCAAGATACAAATCCTATGAGGGAAGTTTCAAGGTTGCCATTTTATAAATTAGAAGAAAAAAAAAGTTCACAGATCTTAAGCAAGCTGCCCAAGGTCACACTCAATCGAAGTAACAAGGCTGGAATTCAAATCCAGAGCTGTCAGACTCCCAAACCTGAGCCTTTCCCGTCATAAAAACCCGCCCAGAGCTGGGAATATAAAGATCCTATTATGCAGCAAGAAGAAGCCAGCTGAGTATCTCCACGGTCCTGCTTGCTCTGGCCCCGTTTTCCTTTCTGACCACATTGCCTATGGGCTCGTCCTTGCTTAGTCACCCCAAACACCCCGGCATTTCCCCTCTCCCTCTGACGAGCCAGCTCTGCTCCCACGGCGAAGGAGCCTATGCCCCCCTGGTTTCCATGCCTGCAGGATTCATCTCTATTACTTTGCAGAGTTCACTTCCTCTCTTTCTCCAGGTCCCTGCTTACATAGCATGCCTCAGGAAGACTTTCTCCAAGGTTTAAGGTCATTGCTTCCTTAGTCTGTGTAGGCAACTGGCCTAATAGTGTTTTTAGAGTTTCTGCTCTCCTGTTTAGGAGCCTTGCTGGTGTTGTGGGTTATGAGTTATGGCAACTGCATCTGCCACTGGGTACAACTTGCTGCATTACCATGAGACCAGAAGAACTAGATGGTGCCTGGATTTTTCAATCAGGGACTCAACTGATGGATCCTGATTGAAAGGAGGGAAAGCAGGGAACAGGACTTCAAACTAATTTGGAAACAAAATTTACTGAATATACAGAGATTGAGGCCAGCTGCTCCAAATTAAGCTCAGAAATATAATCCTTAAACTTTGAACCAAAACTCTGCCACGAAACCATCATTAAACTCAATGACAGTTTCACCCAATAAATTAAAATGGCTTTCTCAAGCATAAAACTCTGATAAAGAAGTTTAACCTTACACCAGCTCATCTACAGCACAGATGAACACTTTGAAGAATAAAATCCTAAACTGATGGTGACGAAAGAGTGAGAATGGTGACACAAAATATGTAACCAGTTTTATTGAGCTGCTTATGTAGAAAGTGTGAATGGATATATTATTAAACCTAAAAAAAAACTATACCTGCTTTCTCGTCTCTCTTCACAAAACTTCGCACTACCTCTCATGCATTGTCAAAGCTCTGTACTGTCTAGATTCCCTTCTGTATTTCCTAGAAGGCATGGACTTCACTGGCTTCTCATGGTGGCTATAAATCAGCAGGTTCTCTATAAATATTTGTACAGTGAGTGGATGTATCTACTATGCACTATAAATGGAACTGATGGCTGAGAACACACACACACATTGAGAAGACTGGCTTAGGTTGGGTTCAGTGCAAAGCAGAGACTAAGAAGAAGATTTGATGCCTTCGGTTTATTGGTAAAGTGATCCCAGGAAGGAGTCTCTGGGTGGTGCAGTGGCTAGCAAGCTAGGCTGCTGTGTTGGTTACATAATCTCATGTCAACTTGAAGCTCGATAAAAGTGAAGAGGTAGAGTCTAGCCTGGAATTCAGATCACAGTCTAAGGGTACCTCCTTGTGGGCATGGCCTTCTCATAAAAAGGGTCTTGGGGAACCCCCCCCCTTTCTCTCTACCTTTACCTTCCTGCTGGTGAGTCACTCTGAGAACTGCCAGAGCCACTGACATTGGATCCATATGATTTTGCAGCCACCAGCTATGATCTGCCCGCATTCTACATCACTGTGTGTGGCTGCGTGAGTCTGAAGAGGGACTTAGGAATTGAGTATCAGACTTACGGAAGTGAGTTCTGCTGGGCTGGACTGTTTTCCTGGTATACAAATACTTGTTGATATAAAGCTCTTTCTTACACATATATGAGTGTCCCTGGATGTGTTTCACTACTCAACTCAGCCTAACACCGCCACCAAACAAAGAGTGGTAGGTCTGAATCCACCCAGGGGTGCCTCAGAAGAAAGTCAGGGCCATCTGCTTCTGAAAAACCAGCCAAAGAAAACCATCTGACTGACCCACAGGACGGCCCGTAACTCCGAGTCAACTTGATGGCAATTGCATAGGGCTGATCCCAAGAAGCAGGAGCATGTGAAAGGAAAGATTGGCCCAGGAAAGAAAAGATCATCGATAGAACAATACATCATCGGGCATGGTGCTGTGTGTGACAAGACTCAATTCTGCAGGGACTATCTGAGAAGTAAAGCCAATTGTTTGCCTGAATGTTGGGAGCTGGAGAACTTGTCCCACCCACGGCTGGGCATCTTCTCTGCAGTATGAATTTCCCCACACATGTCATCTGTGCCAGCCTGTGGGTCCAGGGTGCACCCCTCAACCTGCAGTGAGTGAAAAGGCATGCACATGCACTTGACATGGTCCCTGAGAGCACAGGGTGACTGTGCATGTGCGCAGAACTATCCGCCACAGCTGTGGTCAAAGTAGACACAGCAAATTGCCCTGCCCCAGAAGCTGTCTGCTACAAAGACCCAGTTTCTGTTTTGGAGGCGTTTGTAGGAGGAGCGGCCCATGTGTCTTCCTCACTGAGGTCTAGGCCCATCCTTTCAGCTTCGTGCAAACATGCTGCAGGCACTTATTGAAGTGCCATGAAAGGACTTTGTCCCATGGACACAGGCAGGTAGGTCCCCTACCTTCTGGTGCTCACAGCTTAGCAAGAGAGAATTACAATGGTCGCTTTTACAAGTGACCCACCAAGTCCTGCAACTTATTATTAATCTAGGATTTAATAATGTTAACCCCAGCATTAATATGCACTTGGCTAATTGAGCATCCCCCTGTCTACAGTTGGAATAATTTGGCCATAAAAGCCCTCGTCATCCCCGTGGTCTTGAGGACAAATGATGCTGATGCAGTTGGCTCAAGGCGCTATTGCTAACATGTGTGTGAGGGGGACTGGTGTGGGGCCTGGACGGGGGAAGAAGAATGGGGAGAGAGGAAAGCCAAAGCCCCGCAGATCCATCACACTCCCAGGACCACAGTGTGCGTCTGTGGCCTTCCCTGCCCTCACTGATGGAGGGCACTCTTGGCTTCCTTGTCTTTTTCAAGCCGCGTTCACAAATGTTAAACACGATTGTGAAGCGAAACGATTCAACCATACAAAATGTGCTTCTCATCAGTTCCTCCAACACATCCAACTTTCTCTGAACAGAACATTTCATTCAATATCTCTCTCTGCGCACGCATGTGTGTGCGTGCGTGCGTGTGTGTGTGTGTGTGTGTGTGTGTTTAAAAAGGACAAGACCCTGCATGCTGAGGATGGGTCCCAATAGCTCCTCTATCCACAAATTTAAAGAGCCTGTAATTCAGCAGAGCAGGCTTTATTGTTCCCATTGTGCCAAGAAGACAGGCTGAGAGAGATGAGGCAAGTGGTCTGGCCACACAGCAAAGTCAGGATTTGAACCCAGCTTGATTCAATCCTTTTCCACAACAAGTTGCTGTTGAGTCCAGTCAGACTCCTGGTGATCTCAGAGGTGCCGGAGCAGAAGTGTCTTCTCTGGGCTTTCAAGACTAGACCTTTCAGAAGTAGATTGTCCAGTTTTTGTTTCCAAGTTACCATTAGATATACTTGACCTACCCAGCTTATTTAGTTCAGGTTCCTTAGAAAGCACACCTAAGAGTAAGTCCTGGGGGCAGGATATTTATTGGGTGTAGGAGGGTGATCTCAGGAGGCAAGAGCTGGAGAAGGACAAGAAGGAGACTGCCAAAGTAGGGCAGCCAAGAGAAAGGGGCCTAATTCTGCAGTGACTTCTCACACTACCCCTCTCTCCTACGCTCCCCAACCTGGATCTAAAAGGGTTGGTTCTCCCTTGGGTCTTCCTAGAACCTACACATCCTTATTGCAGCGTAGAACCACAAGTGTCTGGAGCAGAGCAGCAAGGGGCCCAATCTCCCCATGCACCAACTTCTGATGGAGCTGAAGAGAGCAAGCACACGTGGCCAAAGATTACTGTACTGGGAGTCAGGAGCCACTGTCTGAGATTCCATACAACTTCGTTTACCTCTCTCTACTAAAGCACTAACAATGTTTGTCAAGCCCTCTCAGCCTTTCCCTGGCCTGCTTTTGCCTCTAAACCCACTGACCCAACTCCTCTTTCTTTTATTTCCCTATGACTTGCCTTCCTCAGTCTTGACCTTCATGCCTGACTCCTATTCCCAGGAAATGTCCCTCATGACTCTTAGAAATTTTGATCACTAATCTACCCTGGAGTGTTTGCCCAGTTATATCACCTCAGTGCCCACCCACGGCAACCGCCCTTAGGCCATTAAACCCTTTGACTCTTATTTCCTTCGATGAGGAGAATGACTTTTTCTTTCTACAACCCTCTTCTTTGGTTAAGCCCTTTACACTTTACAAGGCACATTCACACCTCCTCCTCCTGCTCATATTTAACACTCACAAGTGCTCGGTGAGGTGGACAAGATGTGATCAAGTAAAATTTTTCATTTCACCCAAGGGGAAATCAAAGCTCAGAGAAGTATTAAGTCTACCTAAAGAGGGTGGACTTCTGGGATTGAATCACACATTTCCTGACTCCTAGCCCAGTGCTGACGAGGCCTGAGGACATGCATGCAATTATGAACAGAGAGGTCAGCAGTTGGAAGTCACCAGCTGCTCTGTAGGGTAAAGATGCAACAGTCTGCTTCCATGAAGATGTATGGCCTGGGGAATCCTATGGGGCTTTCTGTTCTGCCCAATAGGGTCTCTATGTGTAGGGCTCGACTCAATGGACATGGGTTAATGCAATGCTTAGAGTCCCTGGGTGGTATAAGTGGTTAAGCACCTTAAAGGGTGGTGGTTCAAATCCACTCAGGGGTGCCTCCGAAGAAAAGACAGACCATCTATGTCGGAAACATCATGGCCATTGGAAATCCATTCACGAATACTTCCACCCTGACACATAGGGGTCCTCGTGGGTCAGAACTGACCAGAGAGCTACTGATTGTGATCTGGTGTTTTAGTGACTATACTCTGTGGTCTTTTCTCAACAGCTAGACAGTGAGTGGAATCAGATCTAGCACAGATTTGTCAAAACCCGCCCTACATCACAAGGCACCCACAGTTCATGCGCATCTACAAACACTACTGGTTTATATAATTAAATGTCCAAAACACAGATGTTAAGTCCCCTTGGGAGAGATAAAAGAAACAGTAAAGACAAGGTTGTGCCCAGCTCTGGGTTGAATTTTGGTTTTGGCAATCCACTTAATCTCTTGAAGCGTCCTTCTCCACATCGGTAAAATGGGCACCCACAGCATATTGAGACTTTCATTATGGACAATATATGAAAATCATGTAGCACACGGCCTGGCACATAGTGAACACTCAGTAAACAGTAGCTTTGTGGTTACTGCTCCTCGTTTGTAAACATCCAAGTCAATGAAAATGTTTATGTGGGGGGTAAGCCCAGGGGAGAAATTCAACAATCAGAGAAAGTGAATTATCATCCCCAGTTTACTTCTCGCTTCCTTCAAAAATAATTACACAACTATGTGTCCAGAGATAAAAAAAATTTAAAAACCGCTGAATGTCCAAAGCTCTCCTTCTATTCTAAATACAAACCTCCAAGCCTGTGGTTAAGATAGCTGGGCTACCTTCAGTAGATAAGGGAATTTGTTTTCTTTCTTCACAAGAGTGGGACCAAGTTACAAGTCTGACCAGGACCCAGCAAGGGCAGCCTCTAATGAGATTCCAAGGCCACTCCATTCCCCTACCACTTCCTCCATCACACTCACATGCGCACACTCACACGTACACACAGATGCATGTGCTCCTCCCAGGCCCTAACCCGGTAAGGCTCCAGGAGGGTGGAAAGAGACCCGCGCTAAGATGAGTCAGGTTTTCTGGTCGTGCAGGCAGCACCATTCCACAGGCAGAGGTGAATCACTGAGGAGGAGGTGGGAACTGGAAGGTGGCAGAAAAGGGGGAACTTTGAACGCGAGACAGAGAGACAGATATTGGCAAGGCCATTCAGGGACAGAGCCAGACACAAAAATGCTGAAAAGAAGATCAGAGCGTAGAAAGGGACCATATTCAATGACCAGAGAAAGAGATTAGGGGACTCAGACAGAAGCAAGGGGAGCAGTGGAGACACAGAGACATAGAGAGATAAGCAGAGATGGCAATAGAAGGACAGAGGAATAGAGACAGAGGAAGTCCAAGAACAAGAGTGAGAGGGGAGAAAGGAAAGAAGAGAGGGAGGAAGGAGAGAAAGGAGGGAGGGACTGACGGAGGGAGGAAATGCAGAATGGCTTGTGCATCTTCTAATTCCATTATCTAGAGTCTTTTTTTTTTTTTTAACATTTTACTAGGGGCTCATACAACTGTTATCGCAATCCATACACACATCAATTGTGTAAAGCGCATTTGTACATCTAGAGTCTTAAGAAACCCTCCTGGCGTACTGGGTTATGTGTCGGGCTGTTTACTGCATGGCTGCTCTGAGAGAAAGATGAGACTTTCTACACGCATGAAGATTGATGGTCTTAGAACCCCCCGGGGGCAGTTCTACTCTAGTCATGATGAGTTGGTCGACTTGATGGCAGTGAGCTTGGTGGTTCTTGTTTTCTGTAGTCTCCTTACCAGAAAATCTAGACCATGGGTTCCCAAATGTATGTGGCCTACTGCTGTGCTAGAAAAAGAAGAAAGAAAAGGAAAGAAAAACAAAAACCCAGTGCTCCCTGGCAATGAAAAGTTTTTTATATTCTAGCCCCCAATCCAGGATACAGTACAGACATCATTCTGCAGCCCCTCTGGATCATTACCACTTTGGACAACATTGAAGTAGACCTTGGGCCCCCAATGCGGACCCTGATCAAGTCCCTCTTTAGGTCTGGTTGGAACCCAAGACAGTCCAAAGTGCCTTTCCCCACAGCATGACTGGTGGAGAGTCTTGGGATCTCACCTGAACCTAACAGGGAGAGCTGGCCGTTGAGGAGAAACACGGAGGTGAGAAGAGGCTCAATGGGATATGGGAGCCCTGGCTGTTTCCCAGGCAGCATTAGCCACTGAGGCCCAGCCTCGCCAGCAGGGGAAGGCCTAGGGGTGAAGGAGGAGGGAACAGCTGGTCTCACCCAACTTCTTCCATCAAACCTTCCCAGCCCTGCTGGTGTTTTGTATTTTTTTTCACTCTATTAAAATGACTCCCTTGCTTCCCCATTTATGTTAAAAATTTTCCTTTAAATAGTGAAAGGGAAACAAGTTCTCTCTTTAATCCACAATGAAAGCTATAAAAGGGTTTTAAGCTTGGAAAATTTGGTCAATTTTTCCTTCTGTTTAATACCTGCCTTGGGTTACATTGCATGAGTAAATATATTTATAAGCTTTTAATTCATACTAGCCTTATGAGTTACACCACACAAATTTATATTCGCTTTCATGTATGAATGTGTATACATGCATGCATGTATAGAGTGGGCACCAAATCAAAAAAACTCTCTTCCATTGAGTCGATGCTGACTCATAGTGACCCTGTAGGACAGAATAGAATTGGCCCTGTGAGTTTCTGAGATTGGACCCATTTATGACAGTAGAAAGCCCTGTAAGTATAAAATGTCTAATCTGCTGAGAAGGGGGCATTTTAACAAACTCCACCTCTAGACTCTGTATATGCATGTCAATCAGTCCTTAGATTCTGCAATAGCTGCAGCTTAACATGATTTACAAAGTGCTCTCTTTTTCTCATTTGATACAATAACCCTATGAGACAGACAAGGTAGGATTAGCACACCAAGGTTGTAATACCTGTGATGAAGGTAAAGGTACTAGGAACCTACAAAGCTCCAAAGGATCACAGCTGATACCACAGTCCTTCTCTCACAGCCATGTGCACTGTCCCCATGGGCACAGGTTGGACAGTGCTCATCTGGATCCGTTAGGACCATAGCCAATGGGTCATCTTGGTATCATCTTGTTTTAGGTCCCATTATAAAGACTGGAAGCTAAAGTCCATGAAGTCACTGCTAGCCCATATCATGGCAATGTGCAAATCAGAGGTAGAATGGGAGGTGCAATGTGTGTGTGCCTGGGGGCAGGGAGTACAATTCCTTTCTTAAAGCACTATCCTTTCACGTATCTGAAAATGTCTTAAAATCCTGACTTGTCAGACAAGATGGTTGATCCATGATTAATAAGACAAGGTCAGGGCAGGGAAAGAGTTAAGGAGGAGGAAGGAAGGTCAGGTGAAAGAGGGAACAACCTGATGGAGTCTAAGAAGACAACACATTTCACATAAAACACCAAAGAAAGAATAATAATAACTAGTCTTTATGAAGCACATAACACTTTTTGATAATCACACTGACCGTTTGAGGGTGGGATATGTTTGCCTCACCTTCTCAACTGATAATAAGAATACTACTAATAAAAAACAGTCCATATAATCAAAGAATTCATACTGTTAAGTATGATGTCTAGGATTCCATGTATTTCACTCCACCTCTACTCGAACTCTATGAGTGATGGCCCCAAATTACAGATGAATATATCAGGATTCAAAAAGGGGAAGTAGCTTTGCCTAAGGTCACCAAGACAGCAAGTCACAGAGATAAGACTTGAATTATAAGAAAGAGAAACAAGTCAGAGATATAGTCACATCCTCAGAGCAGGGATGGAAAGACTTCATAGGCTCACTAAATGCTGATACACCGAGACGTGCCCAGTTTTGCACACACTGTTGTTGAGAGGTGCTGACAAGCTGGTCCTGATTCACAGTGCATCTATACCCAAGAGAGCAAAACACGCCCGAGTCCTACACGGTCTTCACAATGTGCATATTTGGGCCCAGTTGAAGACACTGTGTCAATCCATCTCACTCACTCAGGGTCTTCCTCTTATTCACTGTCCTTCGACCTTACGGAGTATGATGTCCTTCTCCAGGGACTAGTCTCTCCTGATAACATGTCCAAAGTACTTGAGATGAAGGGTCACTATCCTTGCTTCTAAGAAGCATTCTGGTTGTCCTCCTTCCAAGACAGATCTGTTTGTTCTTTTGGTAGTCTACTTTGCATATAGGACATCAAAGCCAGAGAGGATTTCTGTCTGAAGTCACACTCCATAAAGCACTTGCTAAGAATGAAAGCAGATTCCTGGCTTCTCGTTTTGTGTGATTTACAATGTCTTCTAGTCTAACGATTCCTTTGTTTACATCGTGCCTATTAATGAATGGAATCATGTGGACAATATAACCAATGAGTTTCTACTATGGGGATTAAATGACTCCTGCTTGGCTATTCTCTGCTATCCAGCTTGACTCCCTTTTTCTACTTATCCTTTATTGGGTGTTCAGTGGATGTAAACTGATATGGATTAACAGCAGAAAATAAAAACAAAAGTAACACTAAACAAACAAAATACCAGGAATTTAACAGGCAAACCACCATTTTTAAATTTCTACAGTACTGGACTACCTGACTTCAGTCTCCTCTTATATAAAATGAGAATATGAAGGGGCACTCCCCCGCCAAATGGATTTTTTTCAAAGCTATGCATTAAAAATTTTTTTTTTATATAAAGCAATCTTATCCTCTTTAAAGTACTCTCCATTACACTTGATACATTTGTCAAGTCTGCGATTCCAATCTTGGAAACATTTTAAAAATATATCTGTTTGGATGGCTGACACCACCTTCCTCATTTTTTTCCTTCACCTCTTCGACATCAAATTGCTGTCCTTTCACGTCCCTCTCAATTCGCAGACACAAAAAGAAGTCGCATGGAGAGAGGTCAGGTGACCCAAGTGCATGGAGCAAGAGAGGCATGCTGGGTGTTTTCTTTTTGCCAAAAACTGGCACACTGAGTTGGCTGCATGAGCAGGTACATTGTTATGGCAAAACCAGTCCCCCATCTGCCACAAATCAGACTTTTTGTCACACATTGCTATGCAATCTTTTCAGAACCTTTGAATCAGCAGTTCTCCACTTGTGAGTTGAGACTCTTTGGGGGTTGAATGACCATTTCACTGGGGTCGCTCAATTCAAAATAGTAGCAAAATTACAGTTATGAAGTAGCAATGAAAATAATTTTATGGTTGGGGGTGGTCACAACAACATGAGGAACTGTACTAAAGGGTCACAGCATTAGGAAGGTTGAGAACCACTGCTCTAAATAGAAATCTTGATTAACAATCTGACCTGGTGGAACAAACCCCAATGGCCCAAAAAAACAAACAAGCATTGTCTTGTCTTGATCTTTGATTTCACTTGATCGGCTTTTGGGGGGTTAGGTGATGATGGCATCTTACACTGGCTTGATTGATGTTTGCTTTAGGGGTCATAGGAATAGGACCATGTCTCATCACCAGTAATGACCTTGGGGGGAAAAAGTCTGGGTCTCTTCAGAGCTGTTCTTTCAAAGTATGGCATGGTTCCACTCAATACTCTTTTTCCTAGTCAGTCAGAACCTGAGGCACAAATTTCACAGCGACCCTTGTCATTCCCAAATCTTCTGTTAGAATTTGCTGAGCTGAGCTCCAAGTTAGTCCAGATAACTTCCCTATCTCTTCAATTATCCATCATCAGTCTTTGAGCACAAGTGCACAAATTTTGTTGACATTTTCATCTGTTCTGGAAGTTGACGGAGGTCCAGAACAAGGTTTATCATCAATTGATATTTCACCTTTTTGGAAACAAGAAAACAACTCATACACTTTTGAGTTTTTCCCGTACTGCTGTCCTTCTAATCTGTGTTCAACATCACAACAATACCTACGTCATTTTTTCCCGAGAAGGAAACAAAATTTCATAGATGCACACTGTTCTTTTAAATCAGCCATCATAAAGGATGAGGTTCAAGCAAAACTGCTTTTATGAAAGAATTCACTATAACCAGAGAGAACCTTTCTAGTTGATGCCACTGGGTGCACTAACTCAGAGCGAGTTGCCTAGTAGGGAAAAACGACATACTATGAAAGCTTGGTTATCCCTCTCCCCTTATAAGTACTACCTCTCTGATGGGACGGTTTAAAGATTCAATGTGATGTATAGTGTTTAGTTCAATCCTTGCTCTTGAAGGTGAGGGAAAGTGGCTATTGGTCAAGGGCATTTTAGGATGAAATTTTATAATGTTGCTGTTATTAGGTGCCATCAAATTGGTTCCTACCAATAGTGACCCTATGAACAACAGAATGAAACACTGTCTGGGCCTGGGCCATCCTCACAATTATTCCTGTGCTTGAGTCCATTTTTGTTGCCATTGTGTCAATTACCTCCTTGAGGGCCGTCCTCTTTTTCGCAGCCCCTCTACTTTACCAAGAACGATGTCCTTCTCCAGGTACAGATCTCTCCTGACATGCCTTAACTACTATGTAAGATAAAGTCTTACCATCGTTGCCTATAAGGAACACTCTGGCTGTACTTCTTCCAAGACAGATTTGTTTGTCCTTCTGATAATCCATGTTACTTCCAACATGCTTCACCAGCGTCACAATGCAAATGCATCAATTCTTCTGCAGTCTTCCTTATTCAGTGTCCACCTTTTAAATCCAAATGAGGCTATTGAAAATACTGTGACTTGAGTCAGGTGCGCCTTAGTCCTTAAAGCAACAACCTTGCTTTTAAATACTTTAAAGAGGACACACGTCACAGATTTACCCTATACAACCTGTCTTTTGATCTCTTTACTACTGCTCTATGATCATGGATTGTGGACCAAGCAATCTAGAATCCTTGACAACTTCATTTGAAATACCAGTGACGTAGCTTCCAGCATCACACAAGCCACTAATTTTGACAAACTGAGAGTTAAGTAGTGGAGAAATTTATAACAGATACAATATTTTCACATTCATTGGCTCTTTGTTATGGTCTATGTCATCTTGGGCAACAAGAGCTTCTTCTACTCTGCCCTCGCTGACTACATACCAACTACAAAGTCTTCCTTGATGCTCTTTGGACATGCTTCAGGGTTTTATCTATTGCTGGGTTTTAAACCCGAGAGAATCTCTATCAAACTACTTACAAGGCTTATGCCCTCCCATCTTCCAAATTTCTGCTCAAATGGCACTGGTTCAGAGAGGGTATCCCTGATCACTTTAATTAAAAATAAATAAATAAAAGGATCCTTTGATCTTTTTCTTTCTCTTTTTTTACTTCTTATTATGATTTAATTTTTACAGAGTAAATTGGTTTGCCATTCAACACTTCATACACGAATTGCAGTTCCCAAGAAAGACAAGCATTCTTCCCGCTTCCACCCTCCCTGCGCTTGACCATTATTATTCATCCTTCTCTCCTTTCCCTTCCTGCTTTTTTTTTTCTTTTTAAAAACAGTTTATTGAGGGGCTCGCACAACTCTTATCACAATCCATGCACACATCCATGTGTCAAGCACGTTTGTACATTTGTTGCCATCATCATTCTCAAAACATTTGCTTTCTACTTGAACCCTTGATATCAGCTCATTTTCCCCTCCCTCCCCGTACTCCCTTCCTCACGAACCCTTGATAATTTATAATTATAATTTATACATTATTATTATTTGTCATGTCTGATATCTCCCTTTACCTACTTTTCTGTTGTCCGTGCCCCAGGGAGGGGGTTATATGTAGATCCTTGTGATCGGTTCCCCCTTTCTACCCCCACATTCCCCTTCCCCTCCTGGTACTGCTACTCTCAGTATTGGTTCTGAGGGGTTTATCTGTCCTGTTTTTCCTGTGTTTCCAGTTATTCTGTACCAGTGTACATCCTCTGGGCTAGCCGGATTTGTAAGGTAGAATTGGTACCATGATAACGGGGGGAGGGGGGAAGGAGGAAGTATTAAAGAACTAGAGGAAAGTTGTATATTTCATCATTGCTATAGTGTACCCTGACTGGCTCGTCTCCTCTCCGCCGCCATTCTGTAGTCCCTTCCTGCTTTTGAGAGTTTCAATGCATAAGCAAATGCTGTCCTTTTGATTTTGCATGGTTGATTGTTCTGGGGAGTGTATCATCCTTTGATCTTTATCTCCATACCCTGCTTCATTTTTTCCCAAGTACTTATTGCTATTTGGCATTATGTTGTATCGCTATTAGTTTATCATCTTTTTTCTGCACTACAAAATAGCTTCATGAGATAATACATTTTCTTTTGTTCAACTGTCATCTCCTCAGCTCCTGAAAGCATGTCTGATCTACAACAGATGCACAATAAGTTTACTGAATGACTTCATTAGAAAATTCCGCATAAACAACTGAGAAGCTAGCAAGACTTAGATTTTTTATTCCCATTTTGTAAATAAATAAACGGAGGTGGTAAAACATCTCCAACATCCTTCAGCTAGCGAGTGACATGGGTGGGACTGCTAACCTGACTCATCAGTCTCAGTCCCTAGGTACGCTTTCTGCACCACCAAGTGTATTTTCTACCGTCAGCCTCCTTCACCTTCAAGCACCTACTAGAGGATGAGGGTCATTGGAGATTGTGCCTCTTCAGTAAGAAGGCACAGTAGAGGAAGGCGTCAGAGTGATTTCCTGCTGTGTTCTCCACCAGACACGGGTCTTGCCAGAGCAATCCATGGAATTTCTGAGCCCTAGCCCTCAGGTGGGAGCAGGGCACAGAGCACACGTTTCAGACTAGCTACCAGCAGCCAAAAGGAGGAAGAAATGGATATCAAATTGGGAGAATGTGGGAAGAGAGCAGGAAGGAGATTGTTGTAGCCATCTCCAAGGGGAGAGCCAGGCAGGAGAAGTCCAATTACCCTTTCAGAGTAATTTCCTTTCTATAAAGAGGTGATGGCTTACTTCATTGCCCCAAGGTTTCCATGAGCCTCCTGGGGACAGCCAAGTCCTCCTGAGGAGGGAAGACTCACTGGCACTTCAGTTCCCTGGAGAGGAAAGAATGCTGGGCTTGGTCTTGGGCTGTGTCCCATCCTGCTTTCTGACTCACCTGCCCTTTCTGGACCTTGGATCTCTCAACTTTTAATAGACTTCCTGGGCCTAAGCAGGCTCTAGGGTTTGGTTTGGGGGAGTTACTTAAAGATGATGTCTCAAAAACCAAAAAACATGTGCTGTGTATTGAGTCCTTGCTGTAGAGAACACCATGCTTGATGCTTTACCTACATGAACGTATTATGGCATTGGCCGCTAAAGCTGAAGGATGAAGGTGTGACCAATGGCATATCAAAAATACATAAGTCGGGGTCCTGTTGGTAGAGTGGGCTATGAATCAGACTGCTCATAGAAGGTCCATGACGGAAAACTGGCTGCTCTGTGGGAGAAAGATCTCAGAGACACAAGAGGCAGGTCAGTTCTGTCCTATAGGGTTGATATGAGTTGGATTCAACTCAGTCATAGAGAGTTTGGTTTCTCATTTGTGTAAGCAACAGTCTTGAGATTATAACCAAGGAATACCCAGGCTCTATTTCTTGTCTGTTTCATCAATGTAGAGTTAGAAATATAAGAGGGTGCTTCGATTAGCTCATAGAAAGATTAATTATCTTTTAATTTCATTTTCCCACAAACTTTTCAAGGCCCTTCTTGTCTCTCAAAAGTTCAGTCAGAGACAAGCCTTTTGGAGATCATTGAAGTCAATTCTCTCTTTCCCCGTGGAGATTTGAGCCAAGAAGAAAGTAGTTTGCCTGAAGTCACATAACATAGTAGAAACAGGGTCTAATTTGAACTGTCCATCTCCTAGTGAAATAACTGATTAAGCACTCAACTACTAAGTGGTGATTCCAAGCCTACCAGAAGTGTCCCAGAAGAAAGGCCTGGAGATATAGATTCCAAAAGATCATTGCCATCGAGACTCTCTGGAGTAGAGCGCTAAGGTAAACACGGAGGGTTGCTATGCGTTGGAATTGACTTCACTGGTACTTTAATTAATCCTAGATCAGGACGGACATGTCTACTGCTCTAGAGTATGAACACATGTATGGGGGGGGGTCATATTCAATCATCACTGCCCCATTTGAGAAGAAAATGGGCACCAAGTTGGTCTGAAGGACAAGAATTTCTAGGAAAAACACTGGACCCCATATTCCAGGGACCTAGTGTAGTGCTATCCCCCAGGGGGTATTTCAACTACTTTAAAATGAATGGATGAGTAAATGAATGAATGAATGTTTAGGCCCAATTTGCAATTCTCTCCTGATTCTTGGCATCATCTCACAATGGCTCACACTTCCTAGCCTCATTGTCTGAAATGCTCTTTTTGTTCTTCTGCAAATGATCTGAATTTTCAGGCCTCAGATAAAGAATCACCAACATCTTCACAAGCTTTCCGTTCTGTGTCAGTTCACAGAGACCTCACTAGCTTATCTACCTGGGCAAGTTTCACAACTTTTCTGAAGCTCACCCCCTACATTAGGAAAAGGAAAATAAAATCTCCAGAGACACGCTGTCAGGATTAGAGATGCCAATGAACTCAGTACAGGCATATATATTTGACACTCACAATATGGTAGCAAGGTTGTCTTTGCCATCTTCTTCATCATCGTTTCCATTTGGCCTACAGCCTGTAGGAGTTACACTCCTAGGCTATTCTTCTAGAACTTCAATTCTCTGTAAATGTGTCCTTTCAACAGGACAAGCAGGTATGTTCTGGCAACAGTCTATGAGTGTCTGTGTATGTGCCTGGGTGTGTGTTCAAGTGTGTGTGTGTGTGTGTGTGTGTGTGTGTGTGTGTGTGTGTGTTGAAAACCCGCCATTTGAGGAGCTGTGATCCATGGTGGCATCATAAAGACCGTTACCCACATACATGGAGCTTTCCTTTATTTATGTTGATCTTCACAATAACACTTGAAGAAGATGGCATCTTCACTTCACACATGAGAAAAGTGGAGCATCAGAAACGAGAGGGGTTGGACATCACGAGAAGTGGAAGGCCGACAATGATTGTGGCAGACCTACCCTCTGGACCCACCTCTGCTAACTCCCGTCACGTGCACGTAAAACAGCCGTTGCACACACAGAGCAGAAAGCACACGGAGACTACAGAAAGAAGTAGGACTGGGAAGCAAGCAAAAGGCCAGGATGTGAAACAAGGTTGGAATTGAGGCCGTTTCGCAAGGGCCGGCTCAGCGTCTGCATAGCCTTTGCCATCTCACACGTCTACTTAGCTCTAAATTTTTTAATGAGTTCCCTGAAAAGCTGAATTAAAAAGAAAAACACTTCACACTTAGATCTCAATATGGATTTTAACTTTCTCCTCTTTTTCTTGTGACAAGAACCTTCTTAGAACACTTTGTTCTAACAACCCGGAATTCTGTGATGCTCAGCCTCCCTGCACAATAGCTGAAGACAAAATAGGTGCACAAGCAAATGTGGTGAAGAAAGCGGATGGTGCCGCGCTATCAAATGATATAGCATCTGGAGTCTCAAAGGCTTGAAGTTAAATAACTAACCATCTAATAGAGATGCAACAAGCCCACATGGAATAAGCACACCAGCCTGTGCGATCATGAGGTGTCAATAGGATCAGGTAACAGTCATAAGAAGACCCCAAACAAACAAACAAACAAACAAAAACATATTGTTGAGAACATGGAGGTATAGGAGCAGAGACTACAAATGCATCTTAGACAATGGGACATCCCCTCACAGAAGGGTCGCAAGGAAGGGATGAGCCAACCAGGGTGAATTATAGCACTGATCAAACACACAATATACCTCTGGTTCATTGAGGCTCCCTCACCCCCCACTACCATGCCCCCAATCCTGCCTTTCACTGCAGACTAGGCCAGAACATGTACAGAGGTACAAAAAAAGAGCTCACGACACATGGAATCCAGGTCACATAAACCTCTCAGAACAGAAATGGTAGTAGTGATACCAGGAAGATAGGGGAAATGTGGGGGAGGGGGGTGAGACCATGGGGGAAGGGAGAAAGGTCGATGTAAAATATGAAAACAATAATTTATAATTTATTATTATAAATGGAGTCATGGGGTAGGAGGGGGAGGGAGGGTAAAAAGAGGAGCTGATACCAAGGGCTCAAATAGAATGAGCTCCTAAAGACACAATTACGGCGCCAAATAAGTGGCACCAACTTGCGGGGCTGGGGCAATGTTCTCCAGGAAGCTGTATATGCTCTAAACCAGTGGCCAAAATATGGTGCTGTGTCTCCAATAGCCAGAATTCA
>NW_022111310.1:20223561-20232078 GCF_000313985.2 Echinops telfairi
ATGGATGGATGGATGGATTGTGATAAGAGTTGTACGAGCCCCCAATAAAATGATTTTAAAAAATAAAGTAAATGTTTAGAAAATAGAGATGGCAACATATATACAAATATGCTTGAGACAATTGATGTATGACTTACTATAAGAGCTGTAACAGGTCCCGATAAAATGATCTCAAAAAAAGAACCTCTTAGAGTAAAGCATAAGGCTATAGCTTCAAGATGTTGTTTATGACAATTTAGTCTCACTTATAACACTAAAAGTATGAGCAATGAAAGAACAAAAAGTCGATAAATAGGAATTCATCACAATTAAAAAGTGTTGTGCATCAAAGGACTTTATGGACAAAGTGAAGAGGAAAGCTTACCGATGGGAAAAAAAAAGAAAGCTTATCGATGGGGGAAAAAAAGAAAGCTTACCGATGGGAGAAAATATTTGAGGACCACACACGTGCTAACGGCTTCTGTCTAGAAACTAGACAGAACTACTGCAACTCAAGAAAGAAGAGAACACCGTTTTTAAATAAGCAAAAGACATGAATAGACAATTCTCCAATAAGAAAAGAGAAAGCTGTGTTTCAACATCATTAGTTATTAGTGACTTGACAATTGAACTGACACTGAGGCTTCACCTTCACTAGGATGGCTATGACCAGAAAAGTGGAAAACAGCCAGTGTTGGCAAGGATGTGGAGACATGGAAATCCTCATACATTGCTGCTGAGATTGTAAAATGGTACAGCTGCTGGGGAGAATGGTCACATGGCCCAGCAATTCCACTCCTCCGTGCAAGGTATGAAATACATGAAAGTAGGAATCCCAACAGCTACGTGTATGTCAATGTGCACTGCAGCCTCATTCACAGGTGGTGGGTCTTCTTTCCATTGAGCTGTCATCCATACCGAAGGCTGCAGTCCTTGATCTGCATCAGCAGGAGTTTCAAGTCCTCCTCACTCTCAGCAAGCAAGGTTGTGTCATCTGCACATCACAGGTTGTTAAAAGCTCTCCTCGAATCCTACTGCTGCATTCTTCTTCATATAATCCAACTTCTCTGATACTTTGCTCAACATACAGATTGAATTAGTGTGATAAGAGGATACAACCCTGCCACACACATTTCCTGATTTTTTTAAAACCATAGAGCACTCCCTGTTGTGTTAGCACAGCTGCCTCTTGATCCCTGTACAGGTTCCAAATGAGCACAATGTAGCAATATGGGATTTCCATTCTTGTCAGGGCTACCTACCTATCTTTTGTTATGGTCCACACAGTTGAATACTTTTTCATGGTAAAGAAAACATAAGTAAACCTTATTCTGGTATTCTTTGCCAGCATCTGGTAGTTTCAGCCAACATCCATCTGACATCAGCAATGATCTCCCTTGTCCCACAACCTTTTCTGAATCCAGCCTGAATCTCTGACAGCTCCCTGTCAGTGTTGTTGGATGATGATCAGCAAAACCTTATTTGCATTAATAATAATAATATTGTTATTAAAGTTGATATTAATAATATTAGTCTATGATTTTAGCATTCTGTTGGCCCACTTTTCTTTGGAATGGATACAATTATAGATCTATGCCAGCCATTTGGCCAAGTAGCTGTTTTCCAAAATTTCTATCATGGATGAGTGCTGCCAGTATTTCATCAGCTTTATGAAACTTTTCAGTTGGTATTCCCATCAATTCCTGGAACCTTGTTTATGGCAAATGCTTTCATTGCAGCTTGAACTTATTCCTTCACTACCATTGGTTCTTACTCATATGCTGCCTGTTACAATGATTGGGCACTGACCAGTCCTTCTTGGGTCAGTGACTGTATACTTTTCATTTTCCTTTTATGCTTCTTGCACTGTTCAATATTTTGCCTATAGAATGGTTCATTATTACAACTCGAGGTTGATTTTTTCTTGTTTTTTTTTTTTTCAGTTTAAGATATGTTGAATGTGTTCTTCCTTTCTGGTTTTCTAACTCTAGGCCTTTGGATATGTCATTATAATACCTGACTTTGTCTTCTTGAACAGGCATTTGAAATTTTCTGTTCATTTCTTTGGCTACATCATCTCTTCCATATGCCCTAGCTACTCTGCAATTAAGAGCAAGTTTCAAAGGTAGGCTTGAAATAATCAGGGACTCCTCTGACCTTGAGAAATACCATTATTCAGGGAAGGTCTCCCATGAATACACATAGGGCAAGGGACAAAGAATAAGCTAAGAGAGGATGTTCACCAGGTCTGGCTTGGGGGAGATATGAGCACTTTCTATTCAACCAGGGCAGTGACGCCAGCTTCAAATATTATTTTCTAAAGTTGTAATTTGCTAAACCAAGCTGTTCATGAACCTTACTTCACAAATTATTACTTTGCTCTTTCAAAAGGCTTCCATAATGAAAACCAGCCCTCCATGAAGCAGACGGAGAATCAGAGCTGTGTCCCACGAGGAAAACATTTTCCCTGAGACTGTAGACGCATGGGCTAGGTTTTATGACCAAAGTTGGTTGGACTTTAAGCAAGAAGAGAAAGGGCAGCTTATTTAACAACAAAACAAACAACATATCCACAGTGGCCCAGCTAAGATTTGGACTGAGATCTGCCCTGTCCAAAAATTTAACCACCATGGTGGCTGGCTCTCTGTTTCATTGACAGACTCTTTGTAACATGGACTCAGTGGGGAAAGATTGGGAGATCCTATATTGGAGTAACTCTGGCTACATGTGCATATGCTAATAAAGTAGGAGAATGCCTTTTTCAGTTTGTTATAGTCTTACCTTGGCAGAAATATGTGAGGTACAGCCAGATGGATTTGAAGGTGAGCAAACTCCTGAAACACAGGACTGTATTATTTGAGCCCTAGATCTTAACCACGGAGCATTTGCATGAGAAGATGTGATCAGAGTTCTCTTTCATGCTGTGGTGCCAGAAATACCTTTCCCTTGCAAGTTTTCACTGATTTCTTGGTGACAAATCGTGTAATGGAAAGAACGCTATCTTTCAGGCAAGGCGACATAACTTCCAGTCTCCATTTTCCAACTCCATTAGTTGAAAGACCTTTAAACTCATGAGTCTTCATTTCCTTATCCATCAATTACGCCTGAAAATGTTTATTTCCTTGGGTTACTGCGAGCAGAAAGGAAAATAACAGTTGCAGAACCACCGAGCACTGCATGGTTCCCGGTGCGATGTAGGCAGTGCTTAGTAACTTTCCAAACCGTTGGGCTGTGAGCCCCACCCTTACAGCAAGGGGGCATTCATTTCACACAGTTACAAACCTGCAGTTGCAAGACCTCCTCGTGGAGATGTGTAAGTAACCAATGTGCCTTTGCTCCAGAAGCTCTAACTTCCAAAGTTCCTAAGTCCAAGGAAAAGAGAACTCATTGAGAGTGCTGATGGTAACATATGTGGACAATGTGTGCTCGAGACGGCACTTGAGCTGAGGGCCCTGTTGGCAAAGTGTAGATTTGAGGGTGGAACATAAGACCTAAGAAGTGCCAGCAGAGACCGTGAGACAGAGCAGAACTGCTCCACTAAGACCATGGGGTAGGAAGGCAGGACTCCTGGCCTGCAGAGGTGAGGGACCATAGGACTAAGTGGCTCAGGGCAAGGGAATGACTTGGCTGCTGACTGAGAAGAGGTGCTGCTGTGAACAAAATATTGTATCCTTAATCTTTTCTGACCTTGTTCTGTGGTAACCTGTTAGCTTCCCTTATAAACCTCCATAATCGTGAATATTGGCTGGGGGTTCTCCCTGGCCAGTACAAGACGATCAAACCCAGCAGGGAAGAAGAGGGCTATGGGAAGGATGGTTAGTGTCAGAACAGGGTAAAAAAGGATGGAGAACGGAGGCATGTCTAAGCTCGGTCTTGGTCTGGTATGGAGTCGGATTCTCCTTCTCCCTTCTAAACCAAAGGAGGACAGACATGGCCCTCCCGCACCAGGTTTGCATGTTAGAGCAGGAGTCCACAATGCTTCCAGAGGAGAGGAGGGCCATCAATTCTTCTGAGAAGCCTGACTGAAACTTGTCTAGAATGTGAGCACATGCCAAGACTGTGCTAGTCACCTACACTGCTGACCAGTGAGCTCAGCATCAGCACTGACCCTGCAGGCAGGCAGCCAGGCAGCCAACCACCTCTGGTATGTGTTGCGATGAAAGATTGGTACAGAGGAGGGGAAGTCCTGGCCTCATGACTCCAAAGGGTGGGGAGACTGTTCAGAAGTGGCCAAAGAAAAGACATGGATTAAAAGGAACCTTGTGATGGATCTCTATGCATATCTGGACCTGTCATTCCCCTTAGATTAGCTGTCTCTGAGGTGAATGAGATGGATTGACACAATAGCTGCAGTGGAGAGATCGACTTGCTAGTAGTGATTGTGAGGCTAGCACAGGATCAAGCAACACATGGTGACACATAAAACAGCATGTAGGGGCAGCAAAGGTAGCTGAATAATTAAGAATGTGACCTCAGAAACAAAGACCGTGTGATCTCACTTCAAATACTTGGAATAGGCAAGTGTACTTAGAGAACCAAGTTTGTTAGTGATTACTAAGGGCAGGACTCAGGAGAAAGGCAGGGCTTTCTACTCCCATAAAAAGGCACACTCTTGGACACCAAGGCAGTTCTACCCTGTCCTATCGGGTCACCATGAGTCTGGCCTTGACTCACTGGTAGTGAGTTTGTTTTGGTTTGTTTTTTTTATGTTATAGGTTAACAGGGAAGAGGGAAGGGACAGTTGGTGTTTTGGAAGCTTTGAATTTCTCTTTATTGTGATGGAAAATTTTAGCAACATTTTGGCAATGGTGGAACAACACAATATAGTAAGTGTCACAAAATTGCACACTTTAAAATGGTGAAGGAGCAAAAAGAAGAAGAAGAAGACGGCGAAGGCGTGCCAGCGTCCAAGGGCAGGTAACATCTCAGGGGGGCTGGGCTTTCTTATCTCCTCTGTTTCCATCAAGAATCACTCGCCCCACAAACCATTTCCTCCAGATACATCCCACAGAGACTGACAATGCCATACTGCTGTGCTTTTTACTAAGGAGATTTTGGTGGCATGCTGTTTGTGTTCAGCTGCTTACCAAAAGGTTAAGGGTTTGGATGGGAGGGGGGGAAAGGTGGAGCTGAGACCAAGGGCTCAAGTCGAAAGCAAATGTTTTGAGAATAATGAGGGCAATAAATGTACAAATGTGCTTGACACAATGGATGTATGAAAGAATTGTGATAAGCGTTGGACGAGCCCCCGATAAAATGATGTTAAAAAACCAAAACAAAAGAACACCAACACTCCATGGGAGCAAGAGGTGGCAGTCGGCTTCCATGAAAGATCCACAGCCTTGGGAACTCTGAGAGCAACTTCTAGTCTGTCCTATAGGGTAGCTATGACTTACATTGACTTGCTGGCAATGGATTTGATTTTTGTTTGGTTCTATGCTTTGGCCTGGGTTGGTCCCTCAACCTGGGGGAAGCATCTCACCTCATTCCTTGACCCCTAGCTTTCCTTTTCCATGCTGACTAAAATCCTATTCATTTTCCAACACCCAGCTCAAAGGTTACCTTCTCTAGGAAATCAGCACCCTCTATTCCTTCTTTTTCTCACCCACAGTTGCACTTCTATTACCCATAGCTCATTGCATTCTGATAAAGACAAGACAGCAATGGGTTCATGTACATGCTCTAGCACCTTCTACAGACACGCCCAGCACTGAGCAAAAAAGAAAAAAAAATCTCTAGGGGTCTCTTTTCTTATTTGTAAGATGGGGCTAGTCATAACACCAACCTCACAGATTTAGTGCGAGTCGCAATTGTGGTGAGAGATATGAGCATGCATTTTAATTTGGGAAATAAATACACTTACCATTGTGATCTTTAGTATGACTCCCATGCTGGATTTTTTAAAACTGTGGTGAAAATACATACATCAAAGATTCACTGATACAATGTCTACATGTATCATTCAATGGCATTGATTACACCACTATAACTCTCCTTTTAAAAACCACTTCACTACCATTAACACAAACCCAAGGCTCCCCTACAAAATTGTCCTTTTGGGACATGGGTAGTGGGGGAACAGGGCACTAACTCACCCAAGGGGAGGGTATTGTTTATATCTCCACAGGGAAAGAGGGACCAGACTTCCACCCAGTGCTCCAAGACATGAATGCAACATACCAGAGGCATGAAGCAGGGAGCCAATAGAGAGATCTGAGGGGTCGGCCCCAATCCCAACTATGTGGACAACCCCCACTCCTCCCTGCAGAAGAATTTACTTCAGAGGATAGCACTGAAGCTACAACTCAGGGAGAGGGACATGTCTGATCAGAGCACACGGGAGCAAATGAAGGGGGAGGAAGAGAGAGTAGAGCACATCCTGGCCACCAAGCCCTGAGGATGATATTCCTGCTCAGAATAGGGAGGATACGAGCCAGTCAGGGTGCAGTATAGCAATGATGAAACATACAAATTTCCTCTAAGTCTTTAATCCTTCCTGCCCCGCACTATCATGATCCCAATTCTACCTTACAAATCCAGCTAATCAGGATGGACACTGATGCATATAAGACCTGGAAACACAGGGAAACCCCTCAGGGGAGTAAGGGAAAGGTGGGGGATGAAAGGGAGAACCTAACACAAGGATCTAAATATAACTCCCTCCCTGCGGGACGGGCAACAGAAAAGTGGGTGAAGAAAATATCAGACAGTGTAAGACATGAAAAATAATAATAATTTATAAATTAGCAAGGGTTTCTGAAGGAGGGAGGGTGGGATAAGGAGAGGGGAAATGAGGAACTGATACCAATGACTCAAGTAGAAAGAAACTGTTTTGAAAATGATGATGGCAACAAATGTACAAATGTACTTGACACAGTGGATGCATGTGCGGATTGTGATAAGAGTTGTACAAGCCCCCAATAAATTGATTAATTTTTTTTCCTTTTTACCCGCTTTCTCAGCACTAGTAACCAATACCAATATTTAGCTTCTTTATATGTGTCTATTTCATACACGTTAAATCACCTGGTATTTGTCCTTTTGCAACTAATTTAATTCACTCAACATAATGCGCTGTGGCATGCAGTAGAACTCCATTACACTTGATGGCTACATACTCTTCCAAGGTATGTATGTATCATGTATTGTTTATCCATCCATCTGTTGGTGTGCAATTCAATGTTTTCCACAAAGGTGTGTGTAAGTTCCAGGCAAGCCCAGTGTGACTCATATCTATATTGCACACAACAGATAAAATTTTGGCCTAATGAAAGTGATTAGAACAATGATGATAAATGAAGGAATGTGTGAACAAAGAAATGAATTTAGCCAAAGCCAAGAAACAGGAAAAAAGGCTCCTTTCAATATGAGAATGACCTCCCCCAACAATAAAGTCAGACTCCCCCGATACCCTTTCTCCTAACACCTGCCTCATAGCCATCGCAATGCGAGGTGCCCATTTGTGTGGTCGTTGGTTTAGTATCTGTCAGCTGTGTTTCACAAGCTCTCCGGGGTGTCATTTCTCTTTTAGGTAGTGAATACCTACCACCTAGGTCAGTGCATGGCATGTGACAGGTGCTAGATAATACCCCTGACAAAGTAGGTATGCAGCTAAAAAGAGAATCACACTCCGAGGAAAGGGGAGTCAAAGGCTTTCCGGTGAACTCTACATACAAGGAAACACCACCTGGTCCTGCACCGTCATCACAACCACTGCCATATCTGAGCTGCTTGTTGCAGAAATTGTGTCCATCCTTAACTTTAAGGTTCTTTCTCTTCTGCTTGCCTTCTGCTGACCGATCATGATGCTCTTCTCAGGGCCTGCTCCCAATTGATAACATGCCCACCATACCCAAGACCAAGTTTCATCATCCTCCCTTCTAAGGAACATTCTGGTTGTACTTCTTCTAAGAAAGATTTGTTTCTTTTTCTGGAAGTCGTGGAATATTCAATATTCTTTGTCACTAATTCAAAGGCATTAATTTAAATGAAAACCAGATTTTGCATTGAGAATTAGGTGAGGTTTACATTTCAGATAATCAATTTTGTAGTCAACAAGTAAACTACATTTCAAACATACCAATAGATCTCCCTGCCCCATCTCTGATTTTTTTCTTCACCCTCTTATTTATTTAAATAAGGAGCTCATACAATTCATCACAATCCATACATAGATCCACTGTGTCAAGCACATTTGTACATTTGTTGCCATCATCATTCTCAAAACATTTGCTTTCTACTTGAACCATTGGTATCAGCTCCTCATTTTCCCCCTAACCTCCCTGTTTCCCCTCCCTTACAAACCCTTGATAATTTATAAATTATTATTATTTTGTCATGTCTTACACTGTCTAATGTCTCCATTCACCCACTTTTCTGTTGTCTGTCTCCTAGAGTGGGTGTAATATGTAGATCATTGTGATTGGTTCCCCCTTTCTCCCCTACCTTCCTATTCCCCTCCTAGTATCTCAACTCTCATTATTGGTCCTGAAAGGTTTATCTGTCCTGGATTCCCTGTGTTTCCAGCTCTTATCTGTA
>NW_022111310.1:20233185-20288192 GCF_000313985.2 Echinops telfairi
ACACTCCCAGTATTGCCCCTCACACCACTGGTCCTGAAGGGATCATCCGCCCTGGATTCCCTGTGTTTCCAGTTCTTATCTGTACCAGTGTACATCCTCTGGTCTAGCCAGACTTGTAAGGTAGAATTGGGATCATGATAGTGGGGGAGGAGGAAGCATTTAGAAACTAGAGAAAAGTTGCATGTTTCATCGTTGCTACATCGCTCCCTGACAGGACTCATCTCCTCCCCAAGACCCTTCTGTAAGGGGATGTCCAGTGGCCTACAAATGGGTTTTGGGTCTCCACTCTGCACTCCATCCCTCATACACTCAGATTTTTTGTTCTGATGATGCCTGATCCATGATCCCTTCAACACCTCATGATCGCACAGGCTAGTGTGCTTTTTCCATGTGGGTTTTGTTGCTTCTGAGCTAGATGTCCGCTTGTTTACCTTCAAGTCTTTAAGACCCCAGATGCTATATCTTTTGATAGCCGGGCATCATCAGCTTTCTTTGCCAGCCTTTGATCATTTCTTTGCTCTCTTGTAGAATGCTATCTTCTTCACCCACATCAACACTGCCTACCCTCTTGCTAGTTCTTTGCCTCCCTTTCTCCATATCACTACCCCATATCCATCAATGTTTGTTTCTCTTGATATGAAAACCCTTGTCTTGGTTTTTCCTTTACAATAGTTATATCCCACAATATTAGTTCATTTGTAATTGAATGATGTCACTCAGCATAATGCTCTCCAAGTCCTTCCATGAAAAGGATTGGTCCTTCTTCGGTGTTCCTTAACCATTGTCCAACTTTCTCATGCATAGGCAATGATTAAAATTACCGTGGCTTGACAACAGAAAAGTTGGTGAAGGGAGATGTCAGACAGTGCAAGATATGACAAAATAATAACTTATAAATTATCTAGGATTCATGAGGGAGGGGGCAGTGGGGAGCGGGGAGTGAGGGGGAAAAATGAGAAGCTGATGCCAGGGGCTTAACTGGAGAGCAAATGTTTTGAGAATGATGAAGGCAATGAATGTACAAATGTGCTATACAAAACTGATGTATGCATGGATTGTGATAAGAGTTGTATGAGCCCCTAATAAAATGATTGGGAAAAAAATACCATGGTTTGGATCAGGCATATCTTAGTCCTCACAGTGGCATCTTGGCTTTGCTTTAAGCAGGTCTTTTGCAGCTTCTATGGGAATACTTATGATGCTGCATCGTGATTGCCTTTATTCCTGCTTGCGTTCCCACTGGGCAATGATATCCAGTGCTTATCCACATTGCTTTGTCTTTATGTTCTAATACACAGCCATGGGTGCGAAGACTCAGTGATCGGGAGTAACTACATTTGTCAAGTTCTGTCTGACATGGGACTGAAGTCTCTCTGGTTGCTGGTAATCATAGTCCCCAAATCCCCTTTTATTTGGCTTCTTTGTTTACCAAAACTTCTCCTGTTTACACAGTAGCAGAACAAACAGAACTGCCACTTGGGTTTCACAATTTACATTTGCAACTTCATATTCTTTTGCATTCTATCTTATTTCTGACAATTGCAGATCACATGTCCCCACCCGCCTGTCAAGGACATAGCAGTTCTATCTGGATAGAGATTCTATCTGTGCAAGGTGATGGAGACATTGACTAGAGTTGAACACTACAGGCACACAGAAAAGCCCTGAGAACGAAAAAGCATTGCCCTTGAGATTCCCAAGCCAAAATATCTAGCAGATCATCCTAAGGGACATTTCACAGAAAATTCCTGCTTTGGAAATAATATCCTCTGCAAGTTGTTAAAATCAGAGAACTCCATTGAATATTAAAGAATCAGAAAAGATGTGGGAAAATTCCAGATGGGGGAAAAGATTTTAACATAAGATAAACATTTTTTAAATACAAGGTTCAAGAGACAGGTACAAAAAAGGTAATGGCAATGATCCAAGGCAGAGAAGACTTGGGCCAGGGCAGCTGAGAGGATGGCAATATCATTTGTAAACTCCAGGCATTTCTTGTGTGTTGTTTCATTTAGTTATCACATAGATAGCAATTGTTCCAGGCTGCTATCAGTTTACAGAGAAAGAAACCGAGGCTCAGAAAGGTCATACTTCTTCTCATGGATGGCCAAGTTGAGACTTGAAACTAAACCCGGATGGCTCCAAACTCAGTGTTGATACCACTAACAGCAATGCCACTTGACAGAGGCTTAGTTTGCTTATATTTGGACTTTATATTGGAGCCCTGGTGGTGTAATGGTTATGAGTTGGGCTGTGATCCACATGGTCAGCAGGTCTAAACTACCAGCAGCTACATGGGAGAAAGACTGGGTTTTCTCCCCACTAAAGAGTTACGGTCTCAGAAACCCACAGGAGGTTGCCAAGAGTCAGTATTGGCTCTACGGCCGTGAGTTTGGTTTTGGTCTATATATAATCTATATATATGATCGTATATAGATGTTTTGCTTTAATTATACATGTATTTGACTTTAAATACATTTATTTTCACTTTATATATGTGTTTCTCAAACGTTTATTGTTATTTAGGTAGAGGTTAACATAATGATTTTATAGTTTTTCAACATTCCCCAAGTGATTTCCATGCCCTTGCCAGAGAACCACGGACTAGATTAAACTCTTGCTTTAACTTTAGCTGCAATTTGTGACCTTTATTCCTTCAAATTCCTGAGCTCCATGTCCTAGAAGTCACTGCTAGTTCGTGCCAGAGATCAATCTCTCCATGTTAATAAGAGGGAGTCCGGGGAACCCTTAGATACATAAAACAAGCAAACAAAAAAACTCAAACGCATTGCCATGAGTAGAGTCTGGCTTTAAAAATATTGTCTGTGCTTACTTGGTTTAAAATGCATTTTAATGTTTTAATGAATGTAGATATCTCTGAAATTGAGATGCCTTTTACAACTAATGGTATTAAACAACTTCTATCAGGCAAGCTGTAAACTGCAGTTAATATTGTCTGTACCTGTGTGAACCCAGTAGTCAGTCCTTGTGGTCCAAGTGGATAAGCACAACTCTCAACACTTCAGGAAGGAATATGAATCCTGACTGTTGTCTGACAGACTTCCTTGGCAAGTACTGGTAAGATCAAAAAGCATTACAACTTGAAGGGAAATCCCAGAGATAATAGTGGAATCCTTTTTTAATAACTGCAACAATCACAAGAAATGATGCCTTGATGCATGCTACAACATGATGTACCCTGAGAACATTGCTAAGAGAGAGAAGTTCAGAACAGGTAAATCTATAGGGGCAGAAATGAGATTAGTGGTTGCCTAGGGCTTGAGAGGGGGATGAAGGGTGACTGCTGATGGGAACAGAGTTTCTTTCAAGGGTGTTAAAATGTCACAACAGTGAGTGTGGTCATGGTCACACAACTATGTGAATAGATTACAAGCAAGTGGAACCACCATGATTGTGACTTTTAGTTGCCCCTTAGGCCTGGAGTAAATAGCCCTGGTGGTGTCGTGATTACGTGTTGGGCCACTAACCACAAGGTCAGCAGTTCGAACTCACCAGCTGCTCAACAAGAGAAAAACTCAGCTTTCTAGTCCCAGAAAAAGTTCCCATCATGGAAGCCTACAGAGGCAAGTCTACCCTGCCCCAGAGGGTCACTGTGAGTCAGAATCAACTTGATGGCAGGGATTTGTTTGTTTGCTTGGTGTGTTTTGATTTTCTAGATCTAGAACTGCGCTCTCACTGAGGGCTCACTTTTCAGCCAAATAATAGACAAATATATAAGGTGACCAATGCAGAGGGATGTACACAAGAATAATCAACCATTTGTGACAAGAAGGTAGCTTTTGCCCAAGGATAAAGTCCCTCAGGGAGGAAATGTTAGGTGGTAAAAGGAGAAATGGGAAAGATAGGGATGAAATGGGATAAATGATGTTACATTGTGGAAATTATAATCAATGGTATGAAACAAAATGTATACAAATTGCTCCATGGAACACTGATTCACTCTGTGAACTTTCACACAAGTCAAAAGAAAAAGGAGAAAAAATAATATGAGGGAACAAAAGTGAAATGCTGCCTTACTATTTTGTGGATGATTGAGAGGAAAATTATATATGAAAAAACACAGAATTCAGAATTCATTGACCCTGAGTCAAAAAGTGATTCAGAAGAGACAGGCTCTGAATATGAAGACATTTTATGACATATTGAACATTTGTTTTGCTATATATCCATAAAAACTAATTTGTTAGTCTGGGTACATTAGAGAAACAAATCCACAGAAACTCATGGATAAAAGAGAGTTTTATATAAAGGTTAAGTCCACATGAAGAAAACATCCCAACCCAAGTCCACAAGTCCAACATTAAACCATGTGTCTGACACCAATCCACAAAGTCCTCCATCTCACAAAACACACACAATGATGCCAACTGCAGGAGGAAAGCCGAGTCAGTGAATGTGTAAGCATCTCAGCGCTGGCAGAGGTCTCCACACGGCTGCTCCAGCACCCAGGGCTGCATCGGGGTAGGTTCAAGCGGCTTCTCCTCGGGGATGTTCTGCAGGAAGTCAGCCTTGCCAGCTGAAGCAGGGTGGCTCAGGCAGCTGCACCCTGGTCCGACCACCACAAAGCAAGAGACCCGAGAGCTAGAAAGGCAAGGCTCACTGAGCCATTTATCGCTACGCCCTTCAATTAACCCCACATGTGTTTATCGGCCAGGTTGGCACAATAAACTAACTACCTCAACTAAGCTAAGAACCTAAAATTGTTGTAATGCTTACAAAATCTAAACATTTCATTGATAAGAAACTCTTGAGTGAATTCAGCTGGTACCACTTTTTTCCCTTTCTTAGTGGCACCTAATATAAGGTGCCTTTTGCAATCACTGGCACTTGGTGTGATAAAATATAGTTTCATTTCAGTTACTTATGGCTGATTTTCCAGTCACCAGCTCTCTATGAAATACTGGATATTTGATTTCCTTCTTTACACTTAACTTTTCATATTTATACAGTGGATTTGTTTTTAAGGATCCACGTGAATCAGAGACATTCTAATTCTGGTTTAAATATTCACTATGTCTGGTGGGAAATTCACCATTCACTAGATCTCACAATGTGTTATAGCCTTGAAATAGGGCAAAGGAAAATATCATAGCCTTATAAAAATTTATTTTTCTACAGAAAGGAGAAAGTAAAATGATACCCTTATCTTCTTTCCCTCATTAAATGTAGAATCTCATCTCTTAATCCTCTTTCATTCCAAGGTCCCCAGAGACATGAGGACGAATAGAATAGCACATCAGAGAGAGGAAACTCTGGGTTTATGGTCAAAATGTGTTCAGCATGGTAGTCAAGTGCTCAGGCTGCGGCTTTGCTCCCTGCATGAGTTTTCCTTGGGATGCAGTCATCCATCATGAGATGCTTCCTGTTGATGCATGTGTGGGGCACCAGCTTGGCCTTCTCAGTCACTAGCTGAGGAGGAACCGTGGACTGTTGAAAACAAAGGAAACACCTTGGAAGAAGAGGGACTCCACTGGAGAAATATTCTTTTTTTTTTTTTTAGTGTAGTCAAGAATTCCATTTATTTGCCAGTCTTCATTAAAAGATAAATTTTGTTTAAAAGGTAAAGATTTATGTTTATTCTAGCACCTACTGAGTTAGTGACAAATGGGACATGCCAACATGTCTAACAGTGGAGAAATGCTATCGCAAAATATGAAATATCCATTTTATGAAACAGTATATAGACACACAAGTGTTTATAAAAGTCAGGGTGCAATGTAACAACGATGAAAAACACAACTTTCCTCTAGTTCCTAAATGTTTCCTCCCCGCTCCCACTACCATGACTCGAATTCGACCTTGCAAGTCTGGCTAGACCAGAGGATGTACACTGGTACAGATAGGAGCTGGAAATACAGGGAATCCAGGGCGGATGAGGCCTACAGGACCAGTGGTGTGAGTGGCGAAACAGGGAGGGTAGAGGGAGAGTGGGTAGGAAAGAGGGAACCGATTACAAGGAACAATATGTGACCTCCTCCCGGGGGGATGGACAACAGAAAAGTGGGTGAAGGGAGACGTCGGATAGGGCAAGATATGACAAAATACCAATTTATAAACTATCAAGGGCTCATGAGGGAGTGGGGAGCTGAGAGGGAGGGGAAAAATGAAGACCTAAAGCCGGGGATTTAAGTGGAGAGGAAATGTTTTGAGAATGATGAGGGCAATGAGTGTACAAATGCGCTTTACACCATTGATATGTGTATGGATTGGGATAAGAGTTGTATGAGCCCCTAATAAAATGATTTAAAAAAAAGTTTTGTGATATTAAGAGGAAATGCTTAACTTCTGTCTCTAATGGAAAATGGGGACAAATGCATTCTGTTCTCAACTACGTAAGAAATATGCATTGACTGAAAGGGACACATTTTGATCATTTCCAAATTTTGATCACTACAATTATGATCATCTCAGACTGGTAGAAAGATCTGTCCACATGTCTGAATTTCTGTTGTCTAATGAAAGCATGATACTCTTTTCCATTACAAAAACGAATTGCATTTAAAAAATTAATTGCATATAACTCTAGACCCTTTTATGATTATGGAAATAATACATGTTCCTATAGGAAACATAGAGGAAAGATTTAGACCCTTCAGACTTAACAAAAAGAACACAATTGATCATATGTTACCACTTTGGGATGTATTCTTCCAGTCCTTTTCTAATGAATAGAGAAACACACCCACACAAAATCATAATCATCTGGATCACTGTAAGATCTTCCTTACACTGGCCACTGATAGCACTGCTTTCTGAGAACTGGTCTCAACATGCACAGCAATGGATTCTCATAGTCATGTTTTTTCCTTAGATCTAAGTCCCTGTAATCATAGTTGATTGGAAGAAGAGTACTTAATTCAAATTGGTCCAATTTTTTTCTCTCCCAACAATTAGAGTTGGCAAAACCAAGGTACTGGAAAGAAAGCTGCAGTAGTTACATTAATCTGGCGTCAACCTGAGAAGGAGTGGACTCGAGCCTGTCAATCAGGCCATAGCCAATGAGGTCTCCATTTGGGCATGACCTTCTCCTGAGGATTCTGGGAACCCGTCTTCCTCCCTAGAGGCAGAAGAGACTCTCTGCTTCCTCTTCCTGCTGACAAGACACATGGAACTATACTAGAGCCCTAGAGCTGGAGGAGCCACATGGAGACCCCTGCCAGCGCTGAGATGCTTCTACCACCACTGGATCTACAAGACTTTCCACCCTTCTGGCCTGTGAGCTTCCTGTGTTTGGCATCATTGCATGTGTTGAATTCATCTGAAGAGGAATTTATAGATTGGTATCAGACATATGGGCTAATATCGGACTTATGGACTTGATCTGGACTGGGCTGGGATGTTTTCTCAATATACAATTGCTTTTTTATATAAAGCTCTTTCTTATATGAGTGTCTATGAATTTGTTTCTCTAGTTAACCCTGACTAACACAATAGCCAAGTGGTGGAAGTTAGAGAGACTTCGAAGCAAGAGGTGATGGACCCCCTGAAGATTCAGAGGTTAAGACTCCTTTGGTTCCTAACAGCTTCCCGTTCCTTGTCTCCTCTCTGTTTATGGGGCACTCCCCTCAGCTCTCGAGAAACACACCCACAGCCCTGTAACCAGAGCATTTCAGTGAAGACTTTGTATATTCTATTGTATGACCTGCTTCAGTGGCAAACGTTAGGTGAATTTATTTTATTTCATTTCTATTAAACATTGTCATGACATCATTCTTACCAATAAATATCGTGTGAATAATTTTCAGTTGAATGATAGAACCAGTTGTCTTTTGGTGCACACTGTTGATTTGTCTTTAAGAAATGTTTATTCATTTACACCACTAGAAGCAATTAATGATCATGTCAATAAATATTACTAGGTGGTTTGTGGTGAATAAAAACAAGCAACTTTAATTTTTTCCTTCTCATGAGTTGCTTTAAGATCCATCACCTATAACACCAAACACCAGAGTCATTGTCATCAAGCCCATTCTGTTGAGGTGACCTGTTTTTGCGTCATAACAAGGATCTAGATGCACAAACTTCACAGCCGGAGCAGCCCAACCATGGTTTCCCTCTGGACCTCCTGCGCTGTGAAAGCCTCCTGGGTTTGGACCCCGCGACCTGCAGCCGTGTCCTGAGCAAGAACTACACTCTGCTCGTCTCCATGGCCCTGCTCACCAATGAAATCCGGCCCATCAGCAGCTGCACGCCCAAGCATATTGGACCAGCTATCCCCGAAGTCAGTTCTGCCTGGTTCAAACTGTCCATTTACCACATCACCGGGCGAGGACCACCGTCTCTCTTACTGTCCAAAGGTACAAGGCTTCGAAAACTGCCAGACATATTCCAGGGCTATGACCGATTACTGATAACATCTTGGGTGTCAGAGAAATGTACTTCACAGGATTTTCAATGGCTGTAATCTCTTGGAGGTCGAAAGCCCAGTCTTTCTTCCAGGATGCTGTTGAGTGGATTCAAATTGGCATCCCTCCGATGACTAGCTGAGTGAAAAGCATTTGTTACCAACTCCAGATCTTTATAAGAACCTGTCTAAGAGGAATGGAGACCTGGTAGCTTCGTGGTTAGAAGTCGGGCTAGGAGCCACAAAGTTGGCAGTTGGAAAGCACCAGGTGGTCTGTGGGAAAAAGACAGGACTTCATACTCTCAAAAAGAGTTGTGTCCTGGAAGCCCACAGAGGTACTTCCGCCCTGTCCCACAGCGTCTCTCTGAGTAGACACCGACTCGAGAGCGGTGACGTCTAGAAGGGAGCCTAGGGAGTCCTGTCAGTTGAATTGACTAGGTTGCTGTTGATGAGCTCAAGTTAATGGATTTTTAGCCAAAGACACTGTCAGAGTGTCAGGGGGGAAAATAACACAGCTTTCGTGTGCACTTAAAAGCAACACAGGAAAATTTGAACCAAGCCAGTTATAGATTTCTGGGAACATAAGGCAAAGTTTTGGAATTATTAAAGACATCATCAGTGCCATTCCTCAAAGTGTTGTGTTAAAAGGACTATTTTGGGAATTACCTTGATGCTCACCTTTGGAATCATCCACTTCCCCCAAAGGAAGCAATATACTGCACTGGACAGTAATATAGCATTTTTAGAACTCTTTGAAATTGATCATTAACTCTAATACACACACACAATCACCCTACCAGGTAGCTGGAAGGTTATTTTTTTAATTGCAAAGAAAAGATTCAAAGGAAAGAGGGAAATTCTTCATATTCCTAGGTCTCAGGATCACAGACTCTGGGGAGTCTAATACTATGTCATTAATCATGACATGGCTTTAAAACAGATGGCCACAAAAACAGCAGCTTAAAATCTCTTGAAAAACAGAAGCTCAATAAGGTAGGTAATTCACTAGTATGCTATATCCTATGTTTTTAATTGAACTAGTGATCCCTTCCAAAGCATGGTCCCTTAAGACAACCATTCTTCATTTTCCTATCTCCCTCTCCAGTGGCCTCTCTTGAATGATCGCCCTCATCCACAGATGGTCAATATTATGATGGAATTTTGTTTTCCTCTCCTATGAATTTGGAACCGACAGAAGCTTCTCAGCTTCTTGATGGGTCTTGCTGACAAACTCACTGGCCCCGGAGTATCTGTGACATCAGGATGATGCTTCTGGGGCTCCTGTTAATACCTTCTGGTGAGCCACAAGACCCAGTGGGAAAGTACTGGTGAGGACTTGGAGTTCAAGTCTGTCACTGCCCTAGCAAAGCCAACATGACCTAGAGCACATGACTAAACCCTTCACTCCCTCTTCCCCCACTAGAACATGACATCATCTAGTTCTAACAGAGAGAAGAGGGATGAGGTGTACTTTCTGGTTCTGACATTCTAGAAATCTTTGATTAATCAACCCTGAAATGTGCATTGAGGAGGTCGTACTAAGTGATATACAGTGGAAATCATAATAATAATGCAGCATGTCCATAGAGAAATGCTGAGAATGGATAGTGCCTAGGGAGACACGAGATAAATGACTGGAACATGGAGGATCCTGACTCTCCAGGAAGGAGATGGCAGATCATGTTCATTTTCAATGGTCATCGTTGGCAAAGGCCATGGGTTTCTTAGACATGACAGTGGGAGCGCTTGCTTGCCCTGAAATAGTTTGATGGGTGATTTTCTGTTTACAAGGAACCTACCTGCCACTCCGTGGAAGAAAGATAATGGCAGTATGCTTCCCTAAAGCCCAGTGGAAACTCCAGGAGATAGTTCTACTTGGTCCTGTAGGATCACACTGAGTCGGAGTCCACGTAGGCCCCTCTATGTACATAGTGGACTCGATCACATTTCTGACAGTGACACACTTGGGTTCCTTTCTTGTTTGGTTGATTTGTTCTTAGAAACCGATCGTGGAACGCAGCAAGGGCACATGCTTTGACCCACATGTCAAAGTGTGACACACGGGTCACACTCTGGACCGTGACCACAGGAGTGAACGAAAGAATGCCCTTCCAGGAGCCAGTTCAGTAAGAAACATGACAGAGGATACAACAGCTCGGAGGCAAATCTGTGGCTGTGGTAATGACACGGAAGCTAGGAAGTTCAAAAAGGCAGAGCTTTGAACCCTTTCGTTTGGGTTCTGCTCCTAAGAGGGATTCCCCCGTCCTTCTTCCCAGCTGCAGAAACACTCTCTGGAGCTCCTTTTGGAATGGAGACCTGACACCCCTCGGTGAGAATGCCAGTATGCTGCTCCCCGGGATGCCCTAGACACACGACAGAGTGCGCCTCTGCAGCCTTGGGGACCCATTCCTTCCAGCTTCCCCCCAATGTTCTTGGATGGCCCTGACAGCTCCCGGCCCAGCGTTAGGCCAAGAGCCCAGATGTGCCAGCTTGTAGCTGAGGATGCCAGACCTGGCATGGTGGGGCGGCAGCCTGCGGCCATGGGCTATCCCCACGAAAACAGAAAGTCTGAGAGGGCCGGGAGTTCCAGCCCAGAGCTGCGGCTGGTTGCCAGCGGGTTTCTGTCACTTCTCCACGCGGTCCTGAAATGCCTCCCGAAATACAAAGTGGGTGCTCGCAAAAGAAAGGATAGGTTGGGAAGTGGAGCCTTCTCACCCACTGCCCCAACTCTATCTGCCCACATCCCTCGTGAAGGATGTCCCAGTGCATTCTCACCATCCTCAAGCTGTCCTTCTCAAATGTTTCAAAGCGATAGGGTCCGCATTTCGCAAGGAAAACTTTACACTGGAGTCCTGCATGTAAACAAATGGGCCTGAGCCATCCAAAGCTACCCAGCGCCCATCTCTCCCTCCCATGACATCAGCCATTGCATTGCATAGCCTGCCATTCCCTATGGCCTGGCCGTAGATCTCTTAGGCTCTGAGAAATCTATTTGAAAGCTACGGTTTAAGGAGTTTCATAAACAGCTCAAATTTTTCTTAGGCTAAAGTCCAGTTTTAACATTAAAAAAAGTAAGGGAATAAAAAGATTTTTCTACTTTTTCAGGCAAATTCGTATGAGGCAGTGTCAGAATACACTCAACAAACGTTTTCTGACTACAGAGTACAGGCCCATCTCCGTTGTGCTGGTCAGTGGGAAAGCAGAGATTAAATCTATCAATTCTAATACCGAAATATGTCTTAGTGCAGAGCGGCTTTGGGACAGTCCCTGTTTTTATATGTACTTGTGAAGTAAACCATGCTGGCTAAAAACATAAGAGCAGACACTTATTATCACCTGAAATGGCTACATTTTACACCAAAAGAGGTAACGTTCCAGAGTGGGAAACCAGACTCAAGACTCGAATCAAGCACCAGCCACCTGGCCTCTGTGTGAGCATGAGGTCAGATTCCCCGACTGCCCCACTGGGAGAAGGCGATCATCATGAGAGGTTCTTAGGAAAAGCAAGGGTGGAAGCAGTATCTGCAGCTTCAGATTCAAAGGTCAAGTCCTGAATGTTTGCATCTTAGACGAAGGTGTGAGTGGGTTCCAGAGGTAGGGTACTCAGAATCTAACAGAAATTGTACACTGTAAATATCAATGGTGCTAGTCTACTATAAGCTGAAGCCCGGTGAGAGATGCCACCCTGTTCTAATTTTCAAACGTGGAACATGTTCACTGGCAGTGCCAGCTTTCATCTCCCTAGCAAGCATCTGGTTAGGGCAGGTTGGATGCTGTCTCCATTTCAAACATGAAGAAAGTGGGTCTCAGTGGTGTGAGCTTGCTCACGGACAGACAACGGACAAGAAGCAGGTCACAGACATCTGAATAAGGCAGGGGTCTTAAACTCCACATCTTCACCTCCTGTTGAGTACTGGACTGTAAGGGTGGGGCTGTTGTTAGATTCTGCCAAGTTTGGTTTGGCTCAAACAACCCTCTGCACAACAGACTGAAACACTGCCTGGTTCCGCACCAGCCTCACCAATGTTATTATGTTTGAGACCATGCTGCCGAAGGTCTGCCTCTTTCTCACTGCCCCTCGACTTCAGAAGACAGAGTGGACAATTTAAAGAAGGGAACTAAGATGCATGAAGCTTACATCATCATCTAAAAATGAAACCCAGTTATGGCCTGTAGGAACTAAACAGTATTGTGGGAGAGGCAGGAATGGAACCAGGTGAGTAACCACCCATGTGATGGGCAACTCTGTCCATGATGGGTACATGGATGTGCAGCACAGGTGATAGATGTTCTCATTCCCAACACCCTGAAGAGGAAACTGAGGCTCAGGGGCATGCAACGAATATAGGTAGAAAGCCATTATCTTTGCATTTCTCTCAGTCGCCCTTGGGTTCTCTGCGAGCATCTGCAGGCAGGCCAGCTGAAGGGGGCAGAAATAATATTACTTAATTTATGTTTTATTTATGCAGTGCCATGATATTTATCTAGAAGCTTTCATCTGAAAGATGTGAAGTGTTTTGTAAACAGGTTCTTATTATTGCCTTTGTCCCCTTACACTCCTCCACGTGAGTCCTTGGGAGTCTGAGAGCCAGGGATAGCCAAGGTCACAAGTGTGGACAGGTGTGTGCATGATGGTGGTTCACCACGTGTGGACGCAGCTGTGTTTGGCGATAACACCAATAATCTCTTACATTTGTATATCCTTCTGCTGTTTACTAGCTCTTTCCTGTCCAGCTTTTGTTTGATTCTCATTCCAGTCATGTGCAAGAGGCACAGAAAGCACCGATTTGTAAAAGAGGAAACTGAGGCTCAGAAAGGTCAACTCACTTGCCCAAAGATGAAGTGCAGACTCACACCAAAGTCGGCCAATTTATATGAAAGAATTGTTGCTAGTGGCTAAGAGGCTGAGGTTTGGAATCAGGCAGACCGAAACGTAAGCTCTGGATCTACTATGTTCCTTCTTGGTTGTGCACTTGGGATAGTGAGCTCTCTTCCATCTCACTTCCTGGTCTGTAAAGTCACCATTCCTACCCCAGTGATCTGGGAAAAACTCAATGAGATCATCTGTATATAGAGCTTATCATTGAGACTGGCGCGCAGGAAGAGCCCAATAAACAGCCACTACAGCTAAGATCTCAACTGAGGTCTCTTTCCACTCTAACCACAGTCTGAAAGGGTAGGTGTTTGTGTACAATGGAGAAGGTCTATTGGGAGACAGGTCAAGGTCAAGGTCAAGGTCTGGGGCTTTCTTGCAATTGCCACCCAAGCTGAAGCTCCATGCCCAAGTCTCTTCCCCCTCAGGTCTGTGTGGGGTACATTCACAGGCAGCCATGTTGGCAGCTGCTCCTGAAGGCTTGCTCGCATTGCATTCTCCAACTCACCCCCGGAGGAGGCCCTGCCCACCTGTCTCCAGTCCTTGCCTCTGGCAGCTCCACATTGCCCGGGACAACGTGCAGTCAACCTGCGTCCTCAGGTGCTCCCCTCCTTGCTCCCCAACTGCAGGGTGCAGCCAAAGAAAATCAAAGCACTCTGTTTGTTTTCTAAGGCACAGTCAGGAGGCATTCCCGTAAGGCACTGCTTGGCTTAATGGGGCTGTGTCTGGGTCTTGCCTCCAAGCCAGGCTCTGGCAGTCAGGAGGCTGCTCTCCCTGGAGGTGATGGTATGTCCTTAAGGTAATTCAAAGTTAAGGTCCAGGGTGTGGGGGCAGAGATGGTAGGAGACTTGGTTCTGGACTTGTCCGTGTCACTTTCCATGTGATACTGGGCCTGTCTCTTCCCCTCTTTGGGCCTCCTTTCCTTCTAACTCCGAAATTCTCCATCTTCGTGGCAAATCACCCATGGAGTTTTTAAAGGGTAATGCGTGGTTCTCAGTCCAATGGTTTCTCATTGAACTGGTCTGAGATGGGGTCTAGTCAATAGCACCGTGTAGAAGTTTAGTAAGTGATCCAGGGTTCTACATGATTTCTGAGATTCCCGTGATCTCCATCATTTAACAATTCTCTCAAAGAAGCAAAAGCCATGGAAGCAGCAATCAAATGACATCTTGCAGTGGGCTGATCTGCTACAAAAGGACTCTTTAAAGTGTTCAAATGCAGAGTCGTTACTTTGAAGAATGAAGTGGGTCTGGCCCAAGCCACGGGTTTTCAACGGCCTCATGCATGCCAAAGGTAGACAAAGAAAGAGGGAAGAAGAAGGGATACTTTGAATGATGGTGTTGATTAAGAATATTGAATATACTGTATATACTCGTGTATAAGCTGAGTTTTTCAGCACATTTTTAATGCAGTTTTTGTGGTAAAATTACCACAAAATATTTGGGTCAGCTTATACTCGAGTATATATGATAACTTGAATTGCCAGTGGAACAACAACAACAACAACAAGTCTGTCTTGGAAAAAGGATAGCCAGAATAGTCCTTTGGACATCAGGACAGACCAGCCTATGGACAAGGATGGCATGTTTGGTCAAGAGGATCAATCCAAAAGAGGAAAGCCTACAATGAGTTCTGTTGGCACAGCGGCTGCAGCAGAAGGCTGAAACATAGCTTCACTTGTGAGGAGGCTGCTTCGTTCATTTGTACAGAGTCATTATGAGTTGGAACCAACTCGGTGGCACCTAAGTCCAGTAGCAGCAAAGAAGCAGTGCATTCTATAATGAGCAACCTGAAGAGACATTGCCTTTAAAATGCTATTGAATCCAATAGATTCATCGGACAGATAGAGCCATAGAGGCCCATGGAGAAGGGACAAGTCAAGGGCACCCAGGAGCAGAGCCAGAGTCTCTTGAGTCACACCATGAATAACAAAGCCTAGACTGTGTAATGTGTCAACGGCGGAAAAGAGGCTGAGAAGAATCAAAGATGGAAACAGAGAGGCAGGCACATTTTAACAAGGCGGCACAGGAGAAAGAAACAAAAGCAGAGGGGCACGTAAAGGGGAAAGAACAGGGAGAGAAAACCGAAGGAAGTGGGAGAAGTAAAAGAAAAACAGAAGCCAGGACAGGGGCCTGGGCAGCTCAGCGGTCCCTGGGAGTCAGGGCGCGCTGAGCCACACTTGGCTGCTAGCACATACTCAGTCAATGCTGCCTGGGCCAGAACTCAGATCCCAGCTGGGGCCCCAAGTGCAGGCTGGAGCCTGCGTGGGGGCGGTCTGACTCACAGATGTGGCTTCCTCACCCAGCTTCCAGCTTCTTGCTCAATCCAGGCAGTGGGCTGGACGGATGTTCTTTTGCAAGGTGATCCCCAACAAGAGGGCCCTGCAACCTTTATGAATGGATTCTGGCCGAGAGCAGGGAACAATTGGTGCCGGAGTCCTTGTGCTAAACAACTGGGTGACTCCCAGAGAGGCCTACCCTTTCCTGCTTCCTGGTCTTGGTTCAAGGCTCCCTTCCAATGAAATGCCCTTCCCCACAGAGCCCCATCTAAAATGACATTTGAGGTCTCCCACCACTGGCCCTATCATCTCTCTTAACACACCAATCCTCATTCTCTCTGTAAGACAACTCACTTCCCCCAAAGGGAATAGAACTCTCCTACCGCTGTGCAATTTTTTTTTTCTGGAATTTTTTAGGGATTGCTTAAAATGCCCCTGAAAAAAAATAATTCCACATGAAGATGCGGTTGTTCCATGTCATTGAGTCCCTTTTCAATCCAGAGTAGAACTGGCCCAAAGAGATGTCTCTTTAAAGAAACAGGTCACTGGGTGCTCTTCTGTGAAGCTACCGGGTGGGTTTGCATTTCAAGTGGCTCACTCATATCACACCATCAGAATCTCTCTCTCCTTCATCTAAAGAGTGCTATAACTCCTCTCCAAAACGTATTACCCTGAACCTCATCCAAACTAAACCCAGCACTGTCAAGTCAATTTTGACCCAAGGTGTCCCTACTGGACAGAGTCAAACTGCCCCACATGGTTGCCAAAGCTGTAATCTTTACAGTAACAGACTGACACCTCTTTGACCCATGATGGTTCAAAACCTCGGAACTTTTAGCTTGCAGCTGAGTGCTTTAACAACTGTGCCTCTTGGTCTCCTGGGATTCATACCCAAACCAAACCCACTACCAAGGAGTTGATTCTGACTCATTGTGGCTCAATAGGACAGAGTAGAATGGCTTCTTTTGGCTCTCAAAGACTAAATCTTTATGGAAGCAGAGAGACTCATCTTTCTCTCACGTGGTGGCTGGTGAGATTGAACTACTTACTTTGTGGTTAGCAACTCAGTGTGTAGCCTGCTACACCACCGGGGATCATCAAGTCAGAAGTTCCCAGATAACTAGATTTACATCAGTATAAAATATCTGCGCATAAACTGTGGAGTCCTATAGATGTGAGTTTCAGTCCACCTCTACTACCTTTTTGCTTTTTTTCCCCAACTACCTATTATGTGTGTATTTCAATGCACCACCTTCTCAGCTGCAAAACATGGATGTGAACAGCTTCCTATGGTCTGTGTGGGCATCAATAAAGTCATGTGGGAAGCACCTGTACCGTAGTCCGAGCTTTCTAAAAATGGAAAAATGATCAGTGTTGTCACACATCACCTATAGGATTCTCCACAGAGTCCTGCAATGGGCCTGGCCTCGAACAATCCCTGGGAAGCGTGGTTTGCATTACTCTACTCTACTTCTGTTGCTTCCTGAAAACAGTGTGCACCAAGGGGAAATTGGGAGAAAATAAGAAAGTGAGCACACAAGAAGTGCTGCAAGCCTGCAGCCGCAAGGATGGTGTTGTACTCTTTTACTGGAGAAGAAGGAGAGGTTGATGGATCTGAAGCAAATGTCACCCTCAGAAGGAACCCTGGTAGCATTGTCAGGTCAGCGTTGGACTACTAACGGCAAGGTCAGTAGTTCAAACATAGCAGCTGCTCCAGGGGAGACAGATAAACCTGTCTTCCCCAGCAAAGATGTAGAGCCTCAGAAAGCCTACATAAGATCACTATGAGTTGGAATCATGGCAGTGATTTAGGAGACGTTTTTTCTGTTTTAAATCATTTTACTGGGGGCTCGTACAACTCTTATCACAATCCATACATCCATCCATTTTGTCAAACACATTGTACATTTGTCATCATCATTCTCAAAACGTCTGCTTTCTACTTAAGTCCTTGGTATCAGCTTCTCATTTTCCCCCTCCCTCCTGCCCCTTCCTCTCACAAACCCTTGATAATTTATAAATTATTATTATTTTGTCATGTCTTACACTGTCCAATGTCTCCCTTCACCCACTTTTCTGTTGTCTGTCCCCCAGGGAGGGGCTATACGTAGATCCTTGTGATTGGTTCCCCCTTTTTACTCTACCTTTCCCTTCCCCTCCTGGTATTGCTACTCTCATGATTGGTCCTGAGGGGTTTATCTGTCCTGGATTCCCTCTGTTTCCAGTTCTTATCTGTACCAGTTTAAATCCTCTGGTCTTGCCAGATTTGTGAGGTAGAATTGGGATCATGATAGTGGGGGGAAGGGAGCATTAAAGAACTAGAGGAAAGCTGTATGTTACATTGTTGCTATACTGCACCCTGACTGGCTTGTCTCCTCTCTGTGACCCTTCTGTAAGGGATGTCCACTTGCCTACAGATGGGCTTTGGGTCTCCACTCCACACTTCCCCTCATTGATAATGATATGATTTTTTGTTCTTTGTACATATATAAATATATTTATATATGATGATGGAGAAATAGATCTATGGGCATATATTTATAGGTTTAGTATTAAGGTAGCAGACATGTATTGGGCTTCTACTCAAGTACTCCTCAATGCAAGAACACTTTGTTCTATTATACTGGCATTCCATGATGCGCACCTTCCCAATATGATCGCTAAAGACAGAGAGGGGAAAAAAAAAAAAGACAGAGAGGGTACATAAGCAAATGTGGTGAAGAAAGCTGATGGTGCCTGGCTATCAAAAGATATAGCGTCTGGGGTCTTAAAGGCTTGAAGGTAAACAAGTGGCCAACTAGCTGAGAAGCAACAAAGCCCACATGGAGGAAGCACTCCAGGCTGTGTGATCACAAGGTATCAATGAGATCAAGTATCAGGCATCAAAGAACAAAGCATACTATCATTGGCATTTTGTTTTTTATGGTTTCACACTCAAGCCCTTATTACTTCCCTATGGTAGCCCAAGGAGACAGGCAGGATACCCTGCGCTTACAAAACAGAAAGACACTGAGGCTTTGCATCAATGGAGGGTAGGTTGGGACAAGGGCAAGGAGAGATTAGAACAAAGGCTTTGAATCAGTTTATTCCAGCTTGAGCCCTGCTGAGAATTTGTATTTCTACCCCATATATGTTGAATCAGATTCTGTATTTTATATGTTAGAGTCACGTGGGGATGTTGTCAAGATGGAGATTCTGATTCAGTCTGGCTAGGGCAGAAACAGAAATTCTCAGCAGAGGATGCAGCTAGAGCAAACTAGCTCCAAGTGCTCATTAAAACTTATACCCTCCTGTCTACAAGGAAGGAGCCTAGTCTTGCTCTGAGGCCCTATGCTTGCGAGGAAAAAGAAGCACCTTTGGCCCCCTGAGGAGCAGATGTCAAACTTTCGTCACAATGGGACCCAATAGTGATCTAAAGGAAGACAAACATACTTAAGGAAAGCTCTGCCTGCACTTCCTTCCGTAGAAAGCAAGACCTGGGCTGGAGAGGAGAGGGGTCCACAAAGGGACTGGGGAGGTATGAGAGTAAACAGGTACTCACTTTCATCATTTTAAGGATTCCCTGGAATCCCTAAGGAGTCTCTAGAGAAGGACATCATGCTGGGTGAAGACAGCATCAACAATAAAGAGGAGAACCCTCACCAAAAAAAAAAAAAAAATTGGATGGGCACACTGGCTGCCACAGTGGGCTGAAACATAGCAATTATGAGGATGGTGCCGGACTAGGTAATAATTTGTTCTATTGTACACATGAACTGTGTCTATAGCACATAATCATAGGGATTCCCTCCCATGATGACTCTCTAGCATGAAAATTAAGGATCATCTGAGAAGTCTGTAAGAAAATGTAGGTTCCCTAAAATTCTGGTTCAGTAGTTTTTGGGGTTAATCCAGTCATTTGCATTATTAACACGCTATCAGTGGTGATTTTAATATACATGACATACAGTGTATAACTGTTCCCTTTCTTTGGGCATTGCCCATCATTACCTTAGGTCCAGCTCCATGTGGGGTCCTAGTCTAGGGGAGGAGCATTTGAAGTCCAGGATCCCTCCACTGGCCTCTGAAGGGGCTTAGGTCTAATTTATTCCAGAACTGCTTTTTCTGTTTTACTTCTTTACATTTCAAGAAGTGGCCCCACCATCCACATAGTCAGTGGTCCTAGCTCGATCTTGGAGTCATCATTCATTTTTCTGTTTCTGTCTTCTCCTCCAGCAACTCTAACACACACACACACACACACACCCTTATGAAGTAGTCAAGATAGGATTAATCACACTTGTAATCATCTGTTTGTTCAAGTTATCATTAGTTATATGCATCACATAAAATGTGGCAGCACTTAATTTGCTGATGATATAATTTTCTTTTTTTAATCATTTTATTGGGGACTCATACAACTCATCACAATCCATACATCCATCCATTGTGTCATGCACATTTGTATATTTGTTGCCATCATCATTCTCAAAACATTTGCTTTCTGCTTGAACCCTTAGTATCAGCTCCTCATTTTTCACCCTCCCTCCCTTCTGCCCCCTCCCTCATGAACCCTTGATAATTTATAAATTATTATTATTTTGTCATATCTTACACTGTTCAACATCTCCCTTCACCCACTTTTCTGTTGTCCATCCCCCATGGAGGAGGTTACATATAGATCCTGATAATCGGTTCCCCCTTTCCACCCCACCCTCCCTCAACCCTCCCAGTATCGCCACTCTCACCACTGGTCCTGAAGGGATCATCTGTCCTGGATTCCCTGTGTTTCCAGTTCATATATGTACCAGTGTACATCCAATGGTCTAGCCAGATTTGTAAGGTAGATGGCCAATGTTGAAAAAGGGTTATTTGACTTATGTCAGGGCCCACTTTTAGGAGTCATCAGAACTAAACCCTGTCATAAGCCAAGGACTATATTATATTGTTGTTGTTGTTAGGTGCCATCAAAGTCAGCTCCCACTCATGTGATCCTGTGGACAACAGAATGAAATGCATTCTGGTCCTGCACTATACTCAGACCCATTGTCAGGTTTAAACTCATTGCTGCATCCATTATGTCAATACATCTTGTTTAGGATCTTCCTCTCTTCTACTGACCGTCTATTTTACCAAGAATGATGTCCTTCTGCAGGGATAGGTCCCTCCTGATAACATGCCCAAAGTACCTGAAACAAAGTTTTGCCATCCTTACTTGAAAGGAGCATTTCTGGCTGTGCTTCTTCTAAGATTGATTAGTTCATTCTTCTGTCTATTTGCACTTCATTCAGAAATCTTCAGTAACATCAAAGGCATCATTCTGATTTGTTCTTTATTCATTGTTGAGCCTTCACAGGCATATGAGTAGGTTGAAAATATTGTGACTTGGATCAGACACACCTTAGCCCTCAAAATGATAGCTCTGCTTTTTAGCACTTTATAGAGGTCTTGCCAGCAGACTTTCTAAATCCATATTTATATTCTTGGTTGTAATGATTTTCAGAGAAACAAAGGCATCCATGAAGACTTTGCTTCTCACCTAGTAACTTATAGAGATCAAAGTTGGCACTCAGGATCCTTGTAATCCCCAAGGTTCCGAAATCCTTCCCTTGTGGGCAATTGGGTTAAGTATTTCCCCACTCAGCTTCTATCCAATGCCTGTTAATCTATCATAAAATGTGTAAATCACTAAGAAATAAAATAATGTGTTTTGTTCATTTTCATTAATCTTGTTTGGGAGCCATTGTATTTATGTATGAGGGATTGATTTTGTCTCGATATGTTCTGAGAAATATAGTGGTTTTCAAATTCTATTTTACATAAACTCAGCAAGTCAATGGTAGAATTCCCATTTGAACTCTTGATTCTAACTCCCATACTGGCACTATTCCAAGTAAGCATGTGCCAGGATTATATTTATTCCTAATAAACTCTCATAAAAGGACTCAACTATAAAGGTACAAATCACAAGGGGTGATTGGGATCAAATGTCTACTTACTCTAACTTGTCTCCATCAAGAGCTCCTCAAATATTTGAAATTATGGCTCTGAGATGGTCAAGGTTATATGTCAACTTGGCTGGGCCATGATCATCAAGGATCCACAGTTATACAATCATGTAATCATCCCTCAGGATGTGATTGAATGTGATCAGCGAATCAGTTATAAAGGGAGTTTCCTCAGGGGTGTGGTCTGTGTCCAATATATGTAACAATTTTTTTGGCAAAGCTCAATCACTTGGTTTGGGTCCTGTATTGGGCTCCTCCTCATCTTCCAGTTCTTGAGTATCATCAGCTTCTGCAGCCTGTAAGCCAGCAGCCTGTCACCGTGGATAATCCACTAGCCCTCGAAGATGCATAATCTAGGAGAAGCTTTCAGCCTTCAACTTGACCAGTGGACTGGGGCCTTGCTAGCCTCTACTATGGCATGAACCATTTTCTTGAAGTATAGAGATAAAATGTGACTAGTCTTGCTCCTCTGTAGGAGCATTGGTGATAAAGTAGTTGCAAGATGGGCTGTGATCCACATGGTTGGTAGTTCGAACACCAGCCACTGAATGGGTTTTTCTACTCCAGTAAAAAGTTACAGCTTTGGAAAGTTACAGGGTCAGTTTTGTCCTGTCCTATATGGTCAGTATGAGCCAGAAGGGACTCAATGACAGGGAGTTTGGTTTGGAGTGAGCGTTCTGTTTCTCTAGAGAGCCAAGCCTAAGACAGGCTCACATAATATAGTTTCGTGAATGCTTATCTTGTCTTAACTCCCAATTTTGAGAATTCATAAGAGCACAGATTTATTGGAGTTCACTCAGCAGGCTATAATGTAATTGCCATTTGAACCCTTGATTCTTTAAAAAAAAAATACTTTTATTGGGGGGTTTTACATCTCATCACAATCCATATATGCATCCAGTGTGTCAAGCACATTTGCACATATGCCACCATCATCATTTTCAGAGCATTCTCTTCCCAGTTGAGCCTGATTCAGCTGAACCCTTGATTCTTACTCCCACACTAGCGCTCTTCCATTCCACAGCCGGAGAGGCAGAAGGAAAGACAAAAATTCAATAGCTGATCACTGAAAGTTGGCATCACCTAGGACTAGGTTAAGGGCCAGCCAGTTTGACCTAAGCTACCTGGGCATTCTATGAGTATACCCAAACTTGGTAGGGCAAATGTTTATAGCTTTATAGCTTCTTTTGGGAATATATAGGATTACTATAGATTTGTTGTTATGACAGGCCAGGTCAGGCAGAGAGAGCTACAGATTTCTCCAGGCCAGGCTGAGAATCTTAAGAGATGTGTGAGTCTGGCTCAGGCAAATCTCTCGGAAGAACAAATTTATTTTCCTAACCATCTTTCCTTTCTTACATCTTTTCTTCTTCTTTTTTAGTAGTCAGCTGATTTGAGGAAGCATCTTTAAATCTTAAGATATGCCATCAAAGAGGCCAGAGAGTCTACGTTTTACGCTAAAATAAGATGGATCAATAATCTGTCTGCCCTCGCTTCGTTTTAGTTCCCCAAAATAAAAACAAAGAACAAGGTGCAGTTTTCAGACGTCTCTGGCCTTCATTTCCAAGGAGCCTGGTGCGAGGTAGTGAAGTCCAGAAAGCACTGACCCAGAGGACAGCTTCCCTTTCCGTCCCTTTCTCTTCCGGCCCTCAGTTTCCCTCCTTACCGTATTGTCATGGTCTTCTGAAGACGTTTACTGATCAGCAACTATGTGTAGGGCCCCATCTTAGAACCAGAAATGGAATGGAAAACACAAAAGAGAAAAATATTTGCTCTCAAAATGCTCATGAGGATGCAGCTCTACATGCACTGGGAAGAACATTGGCTTTGAGAGCTGAAAGATCTGAGCCCCAAATCCAGGACCACTAGTGTGAGTGGCGATACCGGGAGGGGGCAGGGTTGGAAAGGGGGAACCGATTACAAGGATCTACATGTGACCTCCTCCCTGGGGGACGGACAACCGAAAAGTGGGTGAAGGGAGACGTCGGACAGGGCAAGATATGACAAAAATAATAATTTATAAATTATCAAGGGTTCATGAGGGAGGGGGGAGCGGGGCGGGAGGGGAAAAAATGAGGAGCTGATGCCAGGGGCTAAGTGGAGAGCAAATGTTTTGAGAATGATGAGGGCAATGAATGTACAAATGTGCTTTTCACAATTGATGTATGTATGGATTGTGATAAGAGTTGTATGAGCCCCTAATAAAATGATTAAAAAATAAATAAAAGATCTGAGCCCAAGCTGCACTTCCACCTGCCCAGGTTGGTGCACCTTTCATGAAGCATTTCAGCGGCATCCTCTCTTCCGCCTCCCACGGGCAGGACAAAAACACTTACCTAGCATAGGCCTTGACACTCGGACCAAAGTTATCGACTCTCCTCTGGTCTCTCTTAGAAAATACAGAGTGTCAACTTTTGAGGGAGTCTTTCTCTTAATTCTCCAACTTTGGGAGAAATGCGACAGATAGAAATTCCTCTGGAGAACAAGGTATCACGCTCCAAAGGGTCTCCTACAGCTGTGTTGTGGTTGTTAGTTGCCATTGTGATGATTCGTGACAAACTTCGGTGTTCACATTAAAACTACTCTCTAGGGTTTTTATAAAGCTGTGACCTTTTCTAAAATTATTATTATTTCTGATTTTTATTGCACATTGGGTGAAGGTTTACACAGCAGAACAGTTTTCCATTCACAATTCAGACACATTGTGTTTCATCCCTTTGAGAGTAATCTCCATAAGGTCACAAGAGGTACTTACCCACTTCCTCCTTGGGTTTCCTATTTATTTTCCACCACTTTCCATAATCCTTCTGCATTTTGTCCTCAGGTAAGTGCTGCTCTTCTGGTCCCTAATGGCTGCTTATTCTGGGGTGTGCCTGCTTCACCAGTGCCATTGCTCCCTTCGTAAACCAGTCTGTTGTTTGGCCAGAACCTGAGCCACGAGGTGAGCTCCCTTCCTGACCTGAGTGGTGACGAAGGGCTATAGTTTCAGTCTCCACAGGCTGTACAACCAGTAATCCTTGTACTTCTATCATTTTGAGCTTTACTTCATAATTTTCTTTCACTCTGTTCACTCAGTTGGTAATGACAGCTAGCCACCATCTGGTTCTTCTTGTCTGAGGGTCATACAGACTGAGGGTCGTGTGGTCCGGGAGTCCATTGGACACATTGTTTCCATGGACCTTTGATCTTCTTCATTCTGTTTTCTTCCAGACAGAGAGAGAGCCTCAGTCCCTACTCACCAGAGTAGGACGTAAAACGTTGTCTTGTGAACTATGTTATACCCACTAACCTCAGGGTCCCCTGGGACTGTGGTCCTGACCCCTGAGTCCCAGCGACTCCTTTCTTCAAGGTGTTTGGCTATATGTAAGAAGTTTGGATGACTTTGCCTCCTGCATGCCCCACCACACTTATGGATATATTTATAGCCAAAGTAAATACCCGGGTACAAATATCCTATGTCAAACCAAAACATATACAATACCACTCTTCCTCCCATACTTGCACAGCCTGCATGTCTATCTCTGCATGACTAGTAGACCACCATTTCTGCGAGATTGTACAGTATTTACCTGTTCTGCCATTATTTAACTAGTTTGCCTGTAATGCTTGTTCTCTCAGTGTCTTCCCTTGCTTCTCTTGTTTGCTGAGCCCCCTCATTCTGTACATTGTTTAGGGCTGTGATCTTTTGAAGCACATTGCCAGGCCTGTCTTCCAAGGCACCTCTGGATGGGTCCTTTGGCTTGGGGTTGAGGGGCTAGCCAGTTGGACCACCCTGAACAACTGCTCCTACTAGCTATCAGCAGTGAAACCAAAAGTCCAAGATGATCTATAAGAACTGAATGGATATCTAATTGATCTATTAATAGTCACGACTCAGAATGTTGACTGAGACTTCACCTCATCTCAATTATCGATTAAACCTTGTCTCTATAGTAGTCACTTTATTTCACTTCATTTCAATGCATTTCCTTAAGCTGGGGAGAGAGAGATGAAATAGCAGCTCGGATATAGAAAGCTAGCATCTGTCTTAGCGATACACAAACACAGAGTGTTGGAGTGGAAAACAGACCAGAACAAGACGCAAACATGTTCTAGACAAAGCCGTGATGCTGTGAGACTCACTCCTAGAACGGAAATAATTTCCTTTAAGGAGGCAACATGGCACGATTTGACAGACAGGGAGGGTGTCTCTGCAGTCAGGTCCCTCTGTTGTCCCAGATTCGCTGTGTGACCCATCAGGCTAGTCCCTCCAGCATGGTGTTCCCATCAGACTGCAGTTAAAGATGATTTCTAATTTTCTCTCAGTCTTTCTTATTCTTCCATGATGAGTGGCTTGAGCTAGCACTAACCAGGTTCTTGAGACCTACCCACCCTGCCCCCGCCCCTTTAACCCTTGCCACCACCACCCTCCTTTCAAAAAGACAGCAGGGCTCTGGCTGAGAACCTTCTAAGAAAACAGCATCTGCCTAGAGTTTTCTAAAATTGTTTTGTTGTCACTGTATTGATTTTTAGAGTTATCGTCTATTTATGGCAAGTAATCCTGCTTTTCCATTTACTGGAAGTGATATAAATTTGCATTTAGAAATCATTGATTGCAACAACAACAAAAAGAGGTGATTTCAAACAGAACGCATGCAGTTCATAATATTCCGGGAATGGCACAGTCATGAAGTTGGTGCTCGTATGAAGGGCTGGAGACACTGCTCCGTGATTTTCCAAGAGGGGAATGCTGGAATTTTCTGTGCTCTCGAAACCCTGTCACTGCCAGCCAGAATATTCTAAAGGGGACCAAAGGAGCTTGAGTTTTCAGCATAGCGTTTCCAGGAAAACAGACGTGTGTGAAGCGCTACCCTAACACACAGGAGTAGGTATTTTCTGTAACCGGTGGCTCTTAAGGCAGAGAAGAGGGTGTGCAGAGTAAACCCCATGAAGAGTAGTGTCTTTTCATTTTAAAGGCCACAGAAAATGGCCCAGAGCCACCCTGAGGCCACTGGCTGGGCCCTGTGCTTTCTCCGAGTTCCCCAGTTTGGGCCTCCTGAGCTCCCTGGCCAGAAAGGGAGGCAAGGCCAGCTGCAGAGGCCCAGCCTACTCGCGCACAGCTGGGTTCTCTGAGCCAGAGGGAGTCAGGGGCCAGGCTGCAGGGCCCTTTTCCTGCATCCCCACCCCTACCCCAGCCTAAGACAGACCAGGCGAAGAGGGTGAAACCAGGACAGTCCCAAACTGCAGAAAACAGTTCAAGTGGGTGGGGATGGGCTCTCCTCTCCCTGCTCGGCCCCCTCCCCCTCCTCCCCAGCAGGATCTGAGAAGATCTCTAGTTGAAGCTGACTCTGGAGAAAGTCATTGCTTGGACAGCGCTCTGAAAACACTGGGAAAGAAACAAAAGGGACGGAGAAGGAGGCGGTCCCCAGCTTGGGAGAGAGAGCGGGAGAGAGAAGAAGATGGAATTCCCCACGGGAATGATCATTCAGTGATCAATAAGTGGAGTCTGCAGAACCACACACACACACACACACCACACACACCCTGATCTGACAGCTGAATGACAAGAGAGGAAGGTTGTATAATAATGCCTTGCGGTGGGGGCACAGGAAGGAATGGGTAATTCAGGATAATTAGCATCTTAGGGTAGAGGCTGCAAGTTCTGGAACACACAGGGGAGAGTGTCGACCCATCATACACTTCATAGGTATGATGACGTATACCTATGGTACACATCATAAACTCAAAGCAGGGCAACGCCAGACTGGGAAAAAATTATCTACATTCATCCACTCAATTGTCCACTCACCAACACTGTATTCATTGTTACGGCACGTCGAGCTCTGAAGGTGCTGAGGGGCACAAGGGAGAGAAAGACGAGCAAAGCCCTTGACACCACCCACCCACCCACCCAGGACTTTACCTTCCAGCAGAGAAGGCAGACAATTTGAATAAATAATTGAAATAACTAACATGTGAGGAGAGTTCACACGTTAGAACATGCTCTGAGGCAAGTGCTCTAGTTCCACCTTGTCTCTGCTAAGAGGTTGCTTACTTACTTGAATCCCAGACTGAAGTGTGCTATCCCATAACAGTGGGTGGGTTTAAATCTGGACGTTGGCACCCTGTTGGTGTTGCACTGATTCTAAGTTATGGCAACCTCGTGTGTTACAGCGTAGAATTGAGCTCCATGGAGTAATCTACACAAAAGCAGGTTGATTGGCCTTTCCTCTGTGCTGCCTCTGCGTGGGTTTGAACTACTAACTTTTCAGTTAGCAGTTAAATACAAACTGTTTCCACAAAATAGGTACCTATTTGTAAGCTCTAAGACTCTCTCAAGGTGATCGGGAGGATGCTGAAGAGGAGGCTTCCACCTAGGATTCCACCTAAGCCACTTATTTATATTTTGTTTTGTGTACTGGGCTTTTCTAAAGGGTATTTCAATAAATGGTTCTAGTGAGATAAGAAGCAGCAACAGCCTCATCCTGGTCAATATTCAAGTAGATGATGATCAAGATTCCTTTTGCTATGTGTAAGATCACCAGGAGTGAGGAGACGGGCAGACACTAACATGGAAATCAATGAAGCTCCGCATGAAGGATTCACAATGCAATGCAACAAAAGAGGGGTTTCCAACGGTCCTTCTGAGCACAGAACTTGACCCTTGAAAGAATAGGGAACCAAAACCCGAACGCATTTCCCGAGAGTCCATTCTGACACAGAGTGGCCCTGCGGAGTACAGCTGCCCCAGAGGTTGCAATTTTTACAGAAGCAGACTTCAGTCTTTGTGAATATTATCTATGGCTTGTACATCTCAGTCTCCCCTGTGCCTATTCATGGTGCCCCACCTTGAACTGAAATAAAATAGATTGAGGTAAAGTGAGTTGCACGACGTGTTTTCACCCCTCATCTCTCTTAGCTCCACCAGTTAGCATCTTCCACTTTTGAAAGTACAGCAGAATCACCAGGTCCATTCCAACATTATGAGGCAAAGGCAATCCATTAATGAGCAAGAAACAGAGAGCAGCCTTGGGAGAGACAAAAACAAAATGAGACTGAGAGAAAACAAGGTTATCCTTGTCCAAATCTGCAAGGGCCCACTGACGGCTCCTATGAGTCTCAAGGAGAAAAGATAAAGATCCCATCCCTATGGGTACCAAGCAGAATCCATTACATACCACCACTAATTTAATTTTCACAGCATGAGCTGACCTGCCAGACTTCTACTGAGCGTATCGGAGAAGCTCATACGAGGGGTAAGAAGGAAAAAGCCATGCCCTTTTCTTCCACGAGCCAGGGTCATGGATGCCCCTTTGTCCTTCTCTGGGCTTTCCCTCGGTCTCGTGACTATGCCTCTTGCTATTTCATGGTGCGTTCCCTACGAGTCAGAGAATTTTAAAGTTTGAACTCAGCTTTCCTTCCTGAACAGCTTTGTTCTTCAGCAGGCAAGCAGAGTGAGCCTCGAAACCAAGGTAGCTGCCCTGGGCCATGGAGCTTGAGTAACAGGGGTTAGCTAAGGATAAACCAAAGAATATTCCAGAAGCGAGGAGAGTCCCCATTCAAGTATTTTCCAAAGTGAGCTCTTGAGAGCTTTTCCTCTGGGAAAAGGTGCACCATCATGAAACGAATTTAGAAAACATCCCTCACTCACCCTCTCTTTGAGGTCCACAATATCCTTTATTATATTGAAGTCTCTGAGGAGTCATTGAATCAAGAAACCATTTATATTTGAATCACCCACAATTTTCCAAACTAATTGATCCCAGGATTCTTCATTTCCCCTCATCCTCACTTTATTAACAGTCCATAGAACTAATGCTTTCCAGTGTTGACTTTGGTATTCACATGAAAAAGCGAGGCATTTGATGTTGAGAAGTCACAGAAGACTTCGTGGAGGATGTACGGCTCCTATAGGGTAAGGAGACATTGATGACACCAAAAACTATGGATAATTTTTCATAATTAATTCAATCAATGCCCACTCTTAAGTCAGAAAACACGCTTGGCATTGACAACACAAGAGGCGTAGACCATGCTCTCATGGAAAACGCATTTCAAAATGGGAAGTTGGATGGAAGCACACCATCACAGTTATTCCTCTGCCTGCAGTGGGAAATGGCAATGCTGAGCCTTCAGGATGACGTAGGAATTCTTCCAAAAGAGGAGGAGAGCAAGGGATTGGGGATACAGGGAGCAACAGCAGGAACGATGGCCTCCCTGTTAGCCCTCAGATGCAGCAGGCCCTTTCTCACCTCGGGACCTTAGCTTTTCATTCTACCTGAGACACCCTTCTTCTAAGTAAGTCCCACATTCCCATCAGGTCTTTCCCTCTTTGTCCACTGTAATTAAAGTCATCTAGCCTCCCTCTCCCATTTCAAATATCCAGTTTTCTCTTTTGCTCCAATAGAACTTATCCCCCAAACGATATCATTTGCTGTCACTTTTTTTATTTCTCTCTCCCCCTCTGCTTGTAGCTTCACTCTTTAGAGTTGTGTGTGCAATGCCCTGGAGTTGTGGAACCACGGGACTCTGCCTCCCTGAATGTGGGCTCCATGAGGACCCGCAGCGTGAGGCCTGCGTTCACTCCTGCGTACCTGCACAACCGTTCCTGGCCTGCATGCCGTTCCTGGCCTGCACAGCCGTTCCTAGCCCACAGGCAGCATGCAGTAGCTGTTTGCTGAATAAATGAACAAATGAGTGTGTAATCAGCCAGCATGGGAGGAAGAAAACAAATATTTGCTTAGCATCAACTATTTTCCAAGCACAAGAAATCATAGGCATACTGTAGGGTCCATATGATGATCCTTGTACAGATAAGCAAACGCAAGTTCGGAAAAATGAAGGGACTTGCCCCGTGTCTCAGAGCATGTAGGGAGAAAAGGCCAGATTCAAGCCTAGAAATGGTTTGGACCTGGTTGATTTTCAGTGATCCCAGTGGTTCTTTAAATCCTTGTTCCTGACCTCAATGCACTTCTCCCCTGAAATTAATATGCAGCTTCCTGAGGTGGCCCAGGGGACATGGAGCTAGTCATGAGACCAATAAAGAATGGCATGGCGGTCCTCAGGACTTGGAATGACTCAGCAGACCGAAAGCTGGGAACAAGAGCCCATCTCTTCCCAACCCAAACACTTCATTCAGGCGTCTGGCTACCCCCACGGTGGACCAGTTAATAGCGCACCCTATAACGAGTGCACAACAAAGTCTAAAGCAGTCATCACTTGGTCAGATTTGGCTGATCTCTGTGCTGGCCATGTGATTAATTCCAACGGTGTGGTGCCCTGCCTGGGATCACTCAGAAATCCTTGGTAAGGAGTCTACAGACTCACAGTCTTTGTGAAGAGACTCAGGATTCCCTTCCTCCCCTCCCTCCCTTTTTCCCTTTATCAATTTTTTGTAGGGTCATATATTCATCTACTTATTAATTCACTTACTCATGTATTGCCAGTACATTGATTTATGATTTAGATCCACTCATATATTGGTCCACTCACTCCATTAATCAAACTAGCTATTGTTAAGGATATTATGAGAATTAGCTAATTTGGCAGAAATCAGGTCATCTCTATAAGTATCATTGTCTCAACTGGAAGAGGTAAACAGGGTTGCGATGGTGCAGACTTTTCAAGCCACAGAACCACTACTTTCATTTAAGAAGTGTAAGACACTGGGCCAGCCTTACAGAACAGCTTATTGTCTAAAATCCTGTCTTTCAATTTGGGAGGGAGTGGTACTGAGACATAACATTTTACATACGAATCTAGCACACTCCTGAGCATGCGTATGATCAAAACAAAAACCTGTTGCTGGCAAGTTGATTCCACCCATGGCGATCGATCTCATGCGTGTTGGAGACAGAACTCTGCTGTCAGGATGTCGATCACTGCTCTGCCTCAGATACAATCTTGGGGAGGACTCAAACTGCCAACGGCTTGTTAGTGAGCACCCACCCGGTACTTCCGAAACTCTTTCAAGCTTCATGAAAGAATACTTAACCTTACTAACATGCAATGCATTCTGATAGATTCTAGGGTGACGATTTTATTTTTAACGTAGGCCACAATCCAGTACTATTTCACAACCCACTATGGGTCTTGGCCTGACATTTGAAAACTCTGATTTCAAAGGTCTAAATGGAAACGCGGCTAAAAGTGTACACAAAACATGTTAGATCCCAGGACATCATTTTAGACTCTCTGCCATCAGCATCTTCCAGGTATCTAACAGAGCGCAGACTCTCTCTCTGTAACACCTCCTCCTTGTTCCCCCTCTCTGTACTCACTGTCTCCGCCTCCTCCCTCCCTGCATGGACCCAGCTTCCTGTCCTATCTCCTTGCCTTTGTCAAACTCCTCCCGCCTGCCTTCCTCCAAACTATACCCAGCTCTAAATTACTAGACGGTTCCATATTCCAAGGTATTTGCGAACAGACTCCCCCTCCCCACCCCCTGTCCTTTTACTTTACACACTACCCTAGATGTTTTAGTAGTCAGTCTCCCCTCTTTGGGGCCCGTAAGGTCAAGAACCCCAACATGAACATCCTACATCCCAAGACTCAGCACGATGTTTGGCACTGTGACTAGAAAACAGATGGAAAAGAACAGAAAATAGATGGGAAAGAACATGGTGTAAACTAGACAACAGGCATCTAGTTGGGTTTCATGGGATAAGATCTGGGGTTGTCGTGAGAGTGCACCTTGCAGAAACCCAGAGCTTCAGAACTGATCTCTGGATGCACGGGATCCCGTTGCCATATTTGTAGGGTGCCACCCTTCCTGTAGTCTGCTTCCAGTACAGCAGAAACACTGAAGCAGGCCTGTTCCTGGGAGACTCAGAAGTCCTCTGATGGTAGACCATCTCAAGGACTCCGAATGGTTTTTCCCAAACTCCATAGGCTTCACAGTAGTCTAGGATGCTTCCACTGAACATCCCCTTCACCTCTCCTTCACTCAGCGTCAGACTTGTATTGTGGTTAGATGGCTCTAAATTTTCTGCAATCCCCCCCTCCCCTTCTCCCATCCATGCCTTTCCCCTCTTGAATTCCTGGATATTTAAGATCACCTTGGCATCTGTTTCTCAGAGGACCTGGGGTAGTGCACTATTGTATAAATGAGGAACTGAATGAAGTTCAGAGTGATCTTCTGATGAGGCTGAGGTTCAGCAGTGTGCTGGTAAACATTTAACGGGCTCTCGGCGGTGGCAGCAGAGATCGCCTTAATTGGTAGCATTGGCTGATTTTCATCTTGTAAATACCTCCACACCCACTTGAGACTATCATTGTGCTTTCACGAAGTTAGTGAGAGATGTGCACCATTGTCTTCATAAGCCACTGAAAGGCAACTCCAAGCCAAGTCTGTGGGACTGCCAGCCAGGGTTTCTGTTCGTCTCTCTGAGCTTCTTCCCTCTTGCAGGATCTTCTTCGCTTTCTCGGGAGGGGCCCTGTGGGTTCAATGGGCTAGCAATATCGTGAACTGGCAGCTTCCCCATGGGCCCAGAGGCACCTGGGGTGTGAAGGAAGGAAGGAGGAGAGGTAAGTGTCGCGTGCTCCTCTGCTAGGTGGAGGGTAGTCGTTTGGCTTGTTCTTATAGAGAACCTGTGACTCAAATCCATCTGTGAACGACCCTTGTAGCTGTGATGGGGAAGAGGGTTTAAAGGAGAAAAGACAGAAGATGGGAAGACCAGGAAAAGGCAGTGGCAATCATTTCAATAAGAGACAAGAAGCCTCAGAAGAAAGAAAGGGAAAAACCAAAGGAAGTAAACAAAGCAGGAAGGAAACGAGGAAGGAAGGTAGGTAAGAACGTACACAGAGACAGATCATAGGCTAAGAGTACTTATAGGATCGTGTTGACTTGGCAAAGACTCAATGACTGTGAGTTGGGGTGTTTTTTTCTTTTTCTCTTCTTTTTGTATTATCTGTCAGGTCTGGGCTAAGCCTTTCCCATTCAACAGTCCAAAGGGGATCGTGTCTTTAAACTTCCTCGTCCTCATCATCAAAATACCAAGAAAACAGAAGCAAAACGCAAAGTCGCTGTGTTAGTCTGGGTAGACTAGAAAAACAAATCCATGGATACACATATGTGTATAAGAAAGATTTATTCAGACAGTGTAAGATATGACAAAATAATAATTTATAAATTATCAAGGGTTCATGAGGAAGGGGGAGGGGGGAGGAAGTGAGTAAAATGAGCTGATGCCAGGGGCTTCTGTGGAGAGCAAATGTTATGAGAATGATGAGGGTAACAAAGGTACAAATGTGCTTTATACAACTGATGTATGTATGGATTGTGATAAGAGTTGTATGAGCCCCCCCCACCAAAAATGATTTAAAAATAAAAAGAAAGAGATTTATATACAAGAGCAATTGAACATTGAGAAAACATCCCAACCCAGTCCAGTCCAAGGCCATACGCCTGATATTAGCCCATATGTCTGGTACCAATCTGTAAAGTCCTCTTCACACTCATGAAACACATGCGATGAAGCCAAATGCAGGGCAATCACAAGCCAGTGGGTAGAAAGCCTTTGGGTCCAGCAGCCTTGTAAGCATCTCAGCGCTGGCAGGGGTCTCTCTGTGGCGTCTCCGGCTTCCGAGGTCTGGTTGTGTCCGTGTGGCTTGTCTTCTACAATGTCTCCCAGGGAGTGGCAGAGAAAGAAAGTCTCCTGCCTCCCAGAAGGAAGTACCAGATTTCCCAGAATTCTCAGCAGAAGGCCAGCCCACGCAGAAGTCTCATTGGATATCTCCAGATTGACAGCCTAGACTCCACCCTTATACTATGAATCCTTAAACTGACACCCGATTAGGTGACCACTACACTCCCTGCCATTAAGGCCATTTCAACTCTCAGCGACCCTGGAAGGTAGAGTAGGACGGCCCTGTGGGTTTCCGTGACTGGGACCTTTGATAGAGCACAAAGCCTCATCCCTCTCCCTCAGACCAGCCAGTGGTGACAAACTCCTGACCTTGTGGTTAGCAGCTGGTGTGTAACCCCCTATGCCCTCAGGGATCCCTCATCATCATCACAGGAGCAGCAAAAAAAATCATAGTCGATGTTCATTGAGCATTGCCTGCTTACAGTTTTCCCAGCAGCCTCTGGTGGATGCATGGGGACCAGTTCGCTTTACTTATTTATTTTTAAAATCACTTTATTGGGGGCTCATACAGCTCCTATCACCATCTACACATACATCCAGTGTGTCAAGCACATTTGTATATTTGTTGCCATCATCATTTTCAAAACCTTTTCTTTCTACCTGAGCCCTTGGTATCAGCTCCTCATTTTTTCCCTCCCTCATGAACCCTTGATAACTTATAAATTATTATTATTTTTTCATGTCTTAGACTGACCGATGTCTCCCTTCACCCACTTTTCTGTTGTCCATCCCCCTGGGAGGGGGTTATCTGTAGATCCTTGTGATCAGTTTAAAACAAGCTAGTGGATTCTGACACATGAAGACCCTGTGTGTGTTGAGTAGATCACTGTTCCATGAAGTTTTGAGGCTGTGATTTATCTGAAGCAAATCACTAGGTCTTTCTTCTGAGACACCTCTTGTGGGTTCAAACCACAAAGCTCTCAGTTAGCAGTGGGCTGTTTAACTGTTTGTACCTCCAGTGACTCCTATCGCACTTTGAATATGTGATGTGATTAAGTAGCTGAGGATTAACTATGTTGTTCTGCACGTCATTAGTAATTCATATTAAGTCCTCACAACTGGATTACAGATTCTCACTTCTCTGACACAGACCAGACAGAGATCAAGAAATGCTCCCTGGAAACAAGCAATGGTTCTGAGATCTGTGTTGCAGATGGTAAATCCGAGGTGCCCACTTTGTTGAAGCCAACGTATTTAGCAGGTCAGTGCCATGCTGTACGTTGGACCACGCACTCCATCAGGATGGTGGAGTTTGGGTCATGCTGAGCAGACTAAGTTACTAAAAAGAATTTAAGTATATTTGAGAACAAAAGCATCCATTAACCTTCCCATTCTAGGAATCTGAATGTGTAGCCAACTCTCAGCAGGCTGAGCTGGATAATTCCAGCGTAAATCCCCTTGCTAAGTAAGAGGCAGATCCCACCAAAATAAACAACAATATCTAAGCACTAAAGCTCCCAGCTTTACCAACAGCCCTCCCGTTCTCAGCACATGCAGGGGTGTGGGGCAGGGAGACTTGAAGTAGGCTGTTCTGCCATCTTGCATTTGGCCTCTCTCAGTAGCCCAAGGGCATCGATCACACGGTGTTTGGTCATAGGCAGTGTCACACCTGAACTGAAGACAGCTACTATCATCCATGATGGAGTAGAGTCATGACTTGGGTGAGCCAGGCAAGACGCAAGGGGTGGAGTTATAGAGAGTGCCTCTCTTCAAGGGAATTAGCCAGAAGAGAGTTAGAACTAAAGAAGTCCAGGCCAGGTGGGATGCTATTTCCCATTATCCCCAAAAGGCTCTTCCTACAGGACGTGAGACCTTTTGATCTGATCACCCAGCCCTAGTCTGCTTTCCTGTCTCTGAAAGAAAAAGCACAGCCCACAATGACTTGGGGAACAGCAGGAAAGGAAGCAGGTGAGCAATTTGGAGCTCTGGGTCAGAATAATCAGCTTGGTGGCCTTGAACAAGATACTCTCCTTCACAGTTATCTTCTCACTAAATTGGGCATGACAGTCCCTGTCCATATCTCGTGCTGGGCAAGCAGATGGCTGAAGAGGAAGAAGCAGGTAGGAGTGAGGCTTAAGGGCCAGAACCAGCACACATCTCAACCCTCTTCCTTGCTAACTGGGCAACCCTAGAAACAGCCTCGTGTCTCTGAGCTGGGTTTGCTGGTAAGTAAAAATAACTCAAAGATCTGCCTAACAGGGATATTGTGAACATCTGATACAACAATACATATAAGCGTTTAGTATAGTTCTGGGATGATGTAAGCAAACTCCATGAAATGTTTGCCACTATGATTTTAATGTGCTCACCTTTCGCCAAAAGCTTAGAAGCCTGAATCTACCTACAGATGCCTTAGAACTGCAGTTCTCAACCTGTGGGTCGCGACCCCTTTGGGGGGTCGAACGACCCTTTCACAAGAGTCGCCCGATTAATCACAGTAGCAAAATTACACTATGAAGTAGCAACAAAAATAATTTTATAGTTGCAGGGGGGTCACCAGCATATGGGGAACTATATGAAAGGGTCGCGACATGAAGCAGTTTGAGAACCACTGCCTTCGAAGTAACAACGGGTGACCGACTCTCAAACAGTCAGCCACTGAAAGCCCCATGGGGCACAGTTCTAACCAGACCCTTGTGGGGTCGGTCACCATGAATTGGAACTGACTTCATGACCACTGACACTATCGTTTTAAATAAACATACAGCCACAATTAATGAAGACTGATTTGGGGACCTCAGTTATCCTACCTGCAAAATCTCATCACTGGTCTCAATCCCTCTCACTCCCGTCGAGTCAAATCTGACTCACAGGACCCTGTGGAGCAGCTCCCTGCACCAGATGATCCTAAAGGCTCCCCTCAACCTGCAGTTATTTGACAACCCCAAAAGACATTTGTTGTAGGTTCCGACTTAGCGAGCTCCTATGTACAACAGAGTGAAACACTATCTGATTTCATGCCACTCACACAATTGTGATGTTTGAGCCCATTGTTACAGCTACTCTATCACTCCATCTCATTCAGAGCCTTCCTCTTTTTCTGTCATTTTTTCCTTTAGGAAGCATGACACCCTTTTCCAGGGGCTAGTCCCCCAGGCAACACACCCAAAGTAGAAGAGATGGCATCTCACCCGGAGTCTGGGTGAAGGAGAAATTCAGTTTAGTGAATCAGCAGACAGACAGAATCCAGGAGCATGTGCATGTCACCACTTAATCTGAGAGGCAATGACAGGCCTGGGAGACACATGTGTTTGGGAAGAACCAGCGAGTTGCCCCCTGGGGGCTTCCTCTTGTTGGTGGCAGAGTTCCAAGGATCCCCTTGTGTCATCTAACTCACGGTCCCCTATTGTTACTGCGGCCTTGAGCGTCTTTCTCTCCTTCTCTTCACTCTCACTCAAAAGCTGAGAACCCAGAAGAACGGCTTCATTATTCCCGTAGAATGGCAACAAAATGGATTTTGACGTCAGATGCCTTTGTTAGGATCTGAATTTTCTAACTGTGTCATCTTGAGCAGGTTGTGTCACATGTCTAGCTTCAGGTTCTTCATTTCTAGCATAAACATCATAATCTTGATATTCCAGAGGGTCTTTGAAAGGAAATTTAACTGAGATAATGGATCTACAGTGCTCAGCGTGGTACACAGAGTGGGTTCTCAAAGCACTGCTACATCTTCATCCCCTCTTTCTTTGTAAGTTTAAAACTTGCAGATACTGTCTTAACCATTGACCTTCATTGGATAGGTTTCACATTCCCTATCTGTCATCGTTGTTGTACTTCTTGTTGGTGACCATGGAATTGTCTAATATGCACAATGGAACAAAATACACCCAGTCCTACGTCATCAGCACGATCAATTGGAGATCACACTTATGAGATCCACAGGGCTACCACGGGCTCATTTTTGGAATCGGTCACCACATCTTTCTTCCTAGCCTTTCTTAGTCTAGAAGTTCTGCTGAGATGGGGCCGCAGCAGAGTGAATCCGCCAACCTGCACTGACATAGAAGTGATGCTTCCACGAGGGACTTCAGCCAGTCTCCGGCATGAAAGGTGAGAATTTTACTCCTGAGCCACCAATGCCCTCTGTCTTCTATTGGACCTTACGTTTGAGAACTGAGGACATCGGTCTTTCCATTGTAGGTCCCAGCACCCTGCGCTGGTCCTGGCCAGGACGGGTACACGGAGAAAGCTTTCTGATGGGAATCTTTCATTGAAAGTCCTATGCTTCCAAGAAGTGAGTTTTATTTGTTTAGTTACATAACCAGCTAGTTCTGTTGAGCTCTGTGCCATTCTGACCTTCGCTGTCTTCGCTGGTAGGACCAGCCCTGTAAGGACCCCTCAGGGCTTTCCTGGCAGACATACGCATACCTGAAGAAGGGAGGGAGGAGATCTAGTTTCTCATTTGTTGATGCTCGTGCCTTTGCAGCCATGGCTGCTCGGAGAAAGTCAGGCTTCAGTGTGCATGCACGTGATAGAAGAGGATAACAGGAGACGGAGTGGGATGGGGGCAGGCTTCTCTGGAACGAAGTCAGGAAGGTGTGATTTGGAGTCTCTGACCCAGCTGAAACTGAGGTCCAAGTCTGGCCCCTGAGCTAATGGCTCTGTCTCCCTAGGGCACCATCAGCTCCTGCTATAGCCATGAAGTCTGTGTGGCCTTCCCAAGGGCACTGCTGGAAATCACATGCTCTGTGTTACATTGACGGGGGCATGGGGGAGGGGGGGCGGGCAGCAGGAATTAATGGAGTACCAGATCTGGTCCTAAGCCTTCCCTCCCATTGTCTTGTCCTTAGTCTCCTTCTTTCCTGCCCTCCTTTCTATCCTTCTCAACCCTCTCTCTTTCCTCTCTCCCCATTTCTGGCCTCTTGCTCTTTTCTCTCCTAGAAACATTGACTAAAGGCCAAGTGTTTTTGATACATGTGGATGAGTGCCCATACAGTGACTGTGAATGCTGGGTATGTGCTGTGTGTGTGTGTGCGCGCTGTGTGTGTACTGAGCTATATGCCATTGTATGTATTACATGTACCTGGGAGTGCTGGGTGGGTGGATGTCAGTCGCAGCACGTGGTTAACAACACTGTCTGTGCAGTGTGCTTGTAGGGAGGCATCCACGTTTATGCATCTCACGTGCCTTTGTTGTTTGTCAGTGATAGGCCTCTGGGAGCGTGTAAGAGCGGTGTGTTATATGTGTGGGGTGTGCTATCCCCAGGCCTCTGTAGGTGGTGGTGGTCTGCCGTGCGTGTCTGGGTGTTTGTCATGCGCACGTGGCTGCAAATCATTGCCTTTGTTTGTGTCTTTGTTGAGTTGTACAGCGTGCACACGTCCTCGGCAGTCCCAGGCTCACAGGCGTGTGTGTGTGTGTGTGTGTGTGTGTGTGTGTGTGTGTGTGTGTGTTGTCTTTGTTGCTGCCCAGCTGTGTGACATGACTGTGTTGTGTGTTGGATTGCGCTCAGGTTGTGATTCTCCATCCTAGGTGAGTGTGTCTCTTGGTTACATGCTGTGTGGGTTGCGTAGTGTTTCTCTTCTTTTTCGGGTAGGTACCTTGTACATATTTGGTGTGTTTCCCTGTGTCTCTCTGTCTCAGCAAATTGCCAGTTTTTCTTCCCTTCCGAGTGCCCCAGCCTCTCTCCCTCCCTCGGCTGTGACCGCTCTCAGCTGACACCTCTGCTGCTCTGGCAACCCGAGAACAGCCTGGAGAAAGGTCAGCTGGCTGTCTCCTCCCTTGGCCGGGCCCCTGGCTTTGGGGACCACACTGTTGTGCGGTGTGGGAGCGCCCTCTGTTGGCTGCATGCGCCACATCTTGTCTTTTCAAACTAGCGCTTCCTCCTTGCTCCCCACATCATCCCTGCAGGGGAAGCTCTGGGTAGGGTGGCCATATTCTTCGAAGTGGGACAATTTTGAGATTTAAAGAGGGAGCTATTCACCCCAGTTGAAAAACCGGGCTTTTTCCAGGCATGTCCTAAGAGCTGGTCAGAAAGGCTTCCCTGGCAACTGTGCAGACCGCCTCCCCCTTGCTGTACATTTGCAGAATGCAGCTGGTCTTCACCGGTGCAAAGAAGAGCGAGCGACTCCCACTTGATAGTCAAGTGAGGTAGAATCTCAAACACAAGCTTACCTGATGATGTCATGGTTTCAGCCAGGAATTATTTCCCAGGGTTTCTATCCCCTCCTTTGTCTCAGGGACCCAGGATTCCAGTCCCGGAAAAATGAGGTGCTGATGACGTCTGAGGTTTCCAGGGAATAGAACAAACGCAATACTTTCTTCCTTTTGTAGAAGCACAGAGACTTGGGCTCCAGGGCTCCCTGTGCTCCAGGTATGCGCTTCTAAGAGCTAGCAGAGCCTCAACAGATGGACAAAGTGCCCCCATGGGCACACAGCACAGCGCAAGATGCCGAACAGGGCTGGCATCACTTGGCCTTGGGGGGGTCATACACATTAACTACTTCTGGACTCGTAGAAGAAACAAATCTGAGAGCCCCTGTGGATTTCTAGTGTCTTTCCTTCACCAGTACTGAAAAGGGGACCCTGGGAGCGGTTTCTAGAAACGCAGTATGACGAGGCTCCTGGAGAACAGCAGGGTGACTTGGCTTGTTGGGTCTGAAGTGTGTTTTGCAGAACATCCCCTCCCATGCAAGGTGAGCAGTCATTTTAAGGTGTGGCCAGAAAAGTTTGAAAAAGACAAGGTTTAATCCAATTAAACCAATTTCTTTCCCACAGGACAACACAAAGCTGTTTATATGATGATAGAATATGTTATGAATTTCTAAGAAGAGGGAAATTGCATGAGCAATGTTCCCCCAAGTACACAGAAAACTCATCCAGCCATTTTGTGTGTGGGGATGGGGGTTGTGGATTCAGTGGTAGAATCCTCATCGTCCATGCAGGAGTTCCAGGTTCAATTCCCAGCCAAGGCACTTCATGCTTTCAGTGGCTACCCATCTGTCAGGGGAGGCTTGGGTGTTACCTGGATGTTAAATAGGTTTTTGCCAGGAGCGCTTACAGACTAAGATGGGGTAGGATAAGAACCAGTCCAGGACAGCGCCATGCCTCACAGAGGCTCCATCCTTAGCCCATCATGGGGGTTGTCTAAGACCAGGCAGCATCTAGTTCAATTGTGCCTGGGATCAATATGAATTGAGGGCCAAGTAACACAGCAGAATACTCATGGGAGAAAAATGTAAATGTAAATGGACACATTCGGAAAGCAAGCCCCCACGTAGTATAAGTCAATTACATCCCTATGAACTACAAGAAGGTGGTCAGTGGCGGACACACATGCTTCCACATTGCTAACAACAGCCCAGTGTAACGTCATAGAATTGCAAAATGTTGCCTCTGCCCAGTCTTTCTCCCCCGGAGCTGCTGGTGGTTTCCAACTGCTGACTGTTTGGATCGACACCTAACCACTGCACCACGGGGGCTCCGTCCTAAGTGGTGTGGTAAAAGGTAAGTAAAGATATATTTATATATCCACAAACTCATAGAAACCTTGATCAAGCGAAACCAGCAACATGTAAAGCTGTTTGTTCTCTCCAGAGCCTCTGCTGAGGGCGCTGCACTTCTGCAGGGATGGTTCCACCTCTCTTAGCCTCCCCCCCAGGAATCCCGCACTCTTCCATGCAGACCCAGGCAACACGGCAGTTTGGGCATCTTCAAGGGGCTCTCGTCTCATCCTTGAGGTTCAGGGAGCAAAAAGAAGTCTGTAAGGGCAAGCTCATAACTGTGGGACAGGTGGAGTGTTTTCCCAACAGAATCCTCACAGGCCAGCCCCGGGGAACCCTTGAAGAATGAGCAGATGCATGGTCGTGGTGGAAGAAAAAAGTCCCTTAGGGTAGCTTTGCTGGCCTTTTTCTCACCAAGGTAATTTTCAAATGTCTGAAAACGTCCTCGTACCCAGCCCCGTGATCACCATGTGTCCTTTGAGAAAGTCTATTAAGATTACCCCTTGGCAATCCCTCAAAATAATCACCTCATTCCTGAGTCGGTCTCTCTGCTCTAAATGTAAGAAGCCCTTGAAAGTCACTGCTGGGAGGGGACTTCCACTTGGAAGTCACCCTAACAGGACTAAGACGTGAACAGTAATGAGAGGACGTGTATGCGCCCCTCCCCTGATCGCGGGGCCGTTCTCCAACATGCTTTGTCTGCAGTGAACCCAAAAGGGTGCCCAGATACAGGTGCCTCGATAAAGGTGGTGTCACATGGCCCCTTGTCCTCGGGATGACCTTCTCTAGTTTGGAAGCACTTTCTATAGTACTATCCTTTTGTGCTAGAAAGAACGCAGAAGGTCACTGAGCCCAACCCTTCTGTCCACCTTTGGGCCCTCCGCAGCCCCCAGTTGAAGTCCTGCTTGTACAGGGCACCCATCCATGTGTAGAGGCAAACACAGAAATGAAAAGAGGAAGGGGGGACTGATTCCAGAAGAAGCATTTACTATTGACATGCCAAGAGCAAACTCAAGTGCTCCCTAGATTTTTATTTAACCCTTCCGGCATCCGTAGGAATGGAGAGTACTACCCTCATGTGACAGCCCCAGAAAACTGGGGCTTGGGGGTCACACATGATGAAGCTGGTGAGAAAGCAAGCTGGGCTTCAAGCTCAGAATGGTCCACCATGCGGTGGGCTCATGGCATGGACACAAACCATCAAACAAACCAAAAGCTTCCAGTCGGACTGAGAAAAGGCAAGATGGCTCAGATGGTCTCACAGGTGGCCAGGAGACAAATGGGCTGACCGGGGTGGTGGGCATGGCTGCGAGGAGAGGCTGAGAAGAACCAGGCTGGGCGGGAACACAGGAAGTGCTGGAGGACAGGATTAGGGCACCATGGAAGGGCAGCGCTGCCAGCCCACGTGTTGCTGGTTCTCTGTGCCTGTGCCTGTCTCACAATGAACCTTTAGGCACTCTCCCCATCTCACCCCTCTTCCCAAGTCTCCAACAAAGGAGGGAGAGAGGCCGACTCTGGGGAACAGGAGTGCCTTGGCCGATCCCATAATTACACAAAACGGGCCCCACCCTGGGTCTGTTACCAGCTCTCCTTTTAAAACCCATCATAAAGCTCATCACACACTCCCCTTTGCTCGCGAAGCACTTTCATCTTTTCAACAACCACCGAAGGGCTTCTCCGGGCCAAGCAGTGGAGCTACAGGAAACAACAATGACCCACGTGGACGAAGTACTCTCTGGGTGCCAACATCCCCGCTAAACGCTTCACGTACATTGTCTTCCTTAAGTTTTGTGAGATACCGACTTGCCATGATTATTCCCATTGGAGGGATGAGGTGGCTGAGACTGTCCCATTTACCCAGCTTCACCCATCCAACTTCCATGAGGGAGCTGGGACTTTGACTTCGAACCCAAGCACAGAGCTACAAGAATGCGCAAGGAACGCGCTGGCCTGCCATCCAGGGAGAGGGAAAATGCAGGGTTGGGTGCAGACAGTCCAGGGTGACAACACCACATGTAGGCTGGAGGAAATCCATGGACTGGAGGCAAGGGTGGCCACTGTAAAGAGGGAGGACTGTTCTGTCCAAAGCAGATACTATATGCAAGGTTGTAGAATATAAAAATGCTTTCTCCCAGCTGTCTCCCCCAAATATATGGTAAATGATTGTCAAGTTATCTCCCTGAAGGCATCTGCCATCCAGAGCAATCAGACCCTATTGTCTGTCTGGCCATAGGTGGGGCGCACTCCCTGCTATTAAGGACAGTGGATTGCTTTCCCTGGAGAGCTCAGAATAAATCAAGCCAGCACCTCAAGGATGATCAAGGTTAGGCTGCCATCCTGAAGCTAGGATCCGCCCATCTTGTCACATGTGTACCCCTAATCCCTCCTCTTCCTATTGCATGTACATCCCTAGATCATCCCATCCCATTGCTGTATTGCCTATGGTACTATCCCTTCCTGTGACATATGTCGTTACCTGTAATCAGGGGATTTGCAAGCCCCCAACTATATATAAGCCTTGGTTAGAAAAAAATCTCTCTCCTCCTCTCGTCTCCCATCCCATGTGGACCACCAAGAGGGGCATGCTACCGTGAAATGTGTCTGACTCCTTTATTTTGCTCTCTGCTTTATTTCTCTCATTCTCTATGACTTTACTATAATCTTTATATGTTATCGCCATACAGTTGTGCCTATGGACTTGTGATATTGTTAGGGGCTGTTTACCCTGACACAAGGCTCATTACATTGGCTGTCAAATTTAATTCCTCCTTCAGCCCCCTGAGAGAGGATGGGTATACCACTTTACAGATGAGCCCAGTGGGCCTCAGAGAGGTTGCATAAGCTAAATCATAAATCCAGTTAAGTTACAGCAGTTCTCAACCTGTGGGTCACCATCCCTTTGGAGATCGAATGACCCTTGCACAAGGGTCACCCGATTCATAACAATAGCAAAATGACAGTTATGAAGCATCAACAAAAACAATTTGATGGTTGGGGGGTCACCCCCACATGAGGAACTGTATGAACGGGTCCTGGCAGGTAGAAGGTTGAGAACCACTGAGTTAGTCGGAGAGCTTTGTCAGTGAAGTTTCTCAGTCTCTGGATGGGGTGGGGGCTTTTGAAAAAGAATGGGAATGCAAGAGTCGTCCAGCTATGAGACTGTCGTGACCAGGAGGTCAGGGTAACCAGGGCAGAGCTGGGGAGAGTAAGGAGACACAAGATGGGATTTGAATCTTGGAGGTAGGGGGTGGCTTATAAATCATGCAAATATGGGGAACTTATTCTGAAGGTTACCATAGGCTTGAGAAATCTCCTCTGGACTTCTATATGAAAAACGGATTCCCTAGGCAGCAGGGGAGGAGACCAAGAGACTAGATAGGAAAACACTGCAATCACCCAGCATGACAATGAGAAGAAAGGGGTTAAGGCTGAGGTCAGGTGCCTAAAGATGACCAAACACGTGCCAGAGAAATTGTCCGTCGTTCCATCTGGTTGATGAGGAAATTGAAGCTCAGCAATTAAGTGCCAATCATTGTTGGAACTGGGATCCCAACCTTGTTCTTCCGACTCCAGAGTCCCTTTCTGAAACAGCCTGCATTTTTTCCCCTAGAACCTCCTCTCCCTGACTCACCTCACTACTCCACCATGTGATCCAGGATTGTGGACTATACATTCTGCAGCAGGTTGTAAGAACAATTTCAATGCTCACAATCACCCCCATTTTAAAAATATGCATTGAAAATATACAAAGACAAGTTTAGAAAGGCAGATAAAAATCACATTTCAGAGACATAAACAGAAAGTAGCCAAGCCAGGATTTGAACGCGGGTTCTCTGGCCCCCAAGTTCGTGCCTTGTTTGTTTGTTTCTGTTCTTCCAGGCCAATCTCTAAAGCAACACCATTGCCTCTTCTTCCCCCAAACTACCTCTACTTCTATCCGTCTGTGCCCCTCTCCCCTTGCCAAATTTGGATTTTTCAAATGGAAAAAAACCTGACCCAAGAAACATAGTATGTAATACATTCTTGGAGAAAGTTATTTTTGTCCACAGCACTTTCTCCTCCTCAGAAGACTTACAGAAGGTTCGGATCAGCAAAAAAGCAGCCTGGAAATTTCATGCTTTAACAAGTTCCAAATATTTTTGTATTATTATTTACTTATTTTCTTAGGAAGTAAATTCCACATTCGGGAGAAATTGGAGGCCAAGAACTGGCCACATTCATAGGTTTCAATTTCCTCCTAAGAAGTAAGACACCTGGAACAACCACAGCCGGCAATTACTGATCCCTTACTATGTACCCAGGGAGTCCTGGGGACACCATGGGTTAGGCACTGGCCTGCTCACTGCAAGGATGATGGTTTAAGCCCACCAACGGCCTCTCAGGAGAAAGAGGAGGCTATCTGCTCCCATAAACAGTTATTACCTCAGAAACCCAGTGGAACACTTCTAGTCTGCCCTACAGGGTCACTATGAGCTGGAATCAACAGAAGGCTATGGGTTTACTAAGCACCAAGCAAGACCTTCATTATTCAGTGATAGAATCCTCAGCTTCCAAGTAGGAGGCCCAGAGTTGAAGCCCAGCCTATTGACCTGATGTATCATCACCGTACAACTGTGAGTGGAGGCTAAGGTGTTGCTATGATGCTGAACAAGTACTAGCAGGGTTTCCTGGCTAAGATAGACTAGGAAGAAAGGCCTGAGGATTTCCAAAAGTCAACCAATGAAAATCCCAAAGATCGCAATAGGCCAATCCACACCAATCATGGGAATTGAAAGAGAACCTGATGGGGTTTCATCCCATCAGCCATAGGGTCCTCATGAGTTTCAGACCAAAGTGACAGACGGCAGGTAACAAACACTACACACCTCCTGTCACCGATACCTTGCTTAACTGTCTCAACAACCCTACGATTGTGGCACTATTATCTCAGTTTTACAGACCGGCATCATTGTCGAGGCCTCACAAGATGAAGACTTGCCCAGTGTCACACAGATGAAAAGAGATGGAGCTCGATGGTGCCCGGCTGTCAAAAGATATAGCATCTGGGGTCTTAAAAGCTTGAAGGTAAACAAGCGGCCATCTAGCTCAGAAGCAACAAAGCCCACATGGAAGAACACACCAGCCTGTGTGATCCCGAGGAGTGGAAGGGATCAGTTATCAGGCACCAAAGAACAAAACACCATATCATTGTGCGCTCACCTCCATGATACGATCACTGAAGACAAATGGGTGCATAAGCAAATGTGGCGAAGAAAGCTGATGGTGCCTGGCTATCAAAAGGTATAGCATCTGGGATCTTAAAGGCTTGAAGGTAAACAAGTGGCCATCTAACTCAGAAGCAACAAAGCCCACATGGAAGAAGCACACCAGCCTGTGCGATCACGAGGTGCCAAAGGGATCAGGCATCAGGCATCATCAGAACAAAAAATCTTGCCATAGAAAATGAGGCGAGGAGTGCAGAGTGGACAGACCCAAAGCCCATTTGTATGTCACTGGAGATCCCCTTGCAGAGGGGTCTTGGGGAGGAGACGAGCCAGTCAGGGTGCGATGTAGCAATGATGAAAAATACAACTTTCCTCTAGTTCCTAAATGCTTCCTCCCACCCCACCCCCCAATATCATGATCCGAATTCTACCTTGCAAGTCTGGCTAGACCAGAGGAGGTACACTGGTACAGATAGGAACTGGAAACACAGGGAATCCAGGGCGGATGATCCCTTCAGGACCAGTGGTGTGAGTGGCGATACTGGGAGTGTAGGGGAAGAGTGGGCTGGAAAGGGGGAACCGATTACAAGGAACTATATGTGACCTCCTCCCTGGGATATAGACAACAGAAAAGTGAGTGAAGGGAGACATCGGACAGGACAAGATATGACAAAATAATTTATAAATTATCAAGGGGAGGGAAGGGGGAGTGGGGAGGGAAGGGAAAAAATGAGGACCTGATGCCAGGGGCTTAAGTGGAGAGCAAATGTTTTGAGAATGATGAGGGCAATGAATGTACAAAAGTGCTTTACACAATTGATGTATGTATGGCTTGTGATAGGAGTTGTATGAGCCCCTAATAAAATGATAAAAAAAAGAAAAGAGTTGAGCTCAAACACAGGGTCTGTCTGACACAAAGACGTAACTTGTTCTGCGACAATTTGACACGTTTCCCTCAAAGGGTAGCTCGGTCTAGTTCTCTTTTTCCATGACTGAGTCTTTTTTTAAGTAGAAAACAAAACCAACATATTTATTCATAATTCAAACATAAGGCAGGTAAAGGGTAAGAGATGGAAATGTCAACAGTACATTCCAACCCAGCTCACTTTCTCCAGGGCTGAGAGCCCTTAGACCACAGAACCCCCGTGCCTCATCCGGTCTAGACTTTTGCTGCATCTCCGGCCACCTCTCACCTCTCACCTCGCTCTTGGGTGAACTCTGAACAAATCTCCAGTCAACACTGAGGGGTTGTCCCCCATCCAGGGAGTCTCTCCATGGCAGCCTGGGCCTCCTTCTGTGTTTCATACTCAACTAGAAGATACTCTTCAGGTAGCCTGTACACCTGCCCTGGTTGAGATGGAGAATTTTTTATTTCTTCATGAACCCCAATGACAAAGAGAGTCCAGCCTGCAATGGAGCGCAGTGATCCAGGCTCATCACTGTCCTGCCCCACCCTATGGGCATCTTCAGGCATCCGGGCTCCGGACCATTCTTCAGAACCCAAACCATGACCCTTCCTTGCCTTTACTTTTTCTTTCAATGTGTGGGTGCTCTCATCCCCATCTTCCTCCACAGCGAAACCTCTGCTCCAGCCTCACAAGGCTCCAGTACATCCGCCATCCTGCCTTCGTGGCCGCACTCGTCTATCATGACCGACTTTTTATAATCGTCTTGGTGGTACTGCCAGGAATGTCTTGAACTGCCAAGTTGGCTGCCTGGTCCTGTGAAGATTTATAGTCTCAGAAACTCGATATAAGGTTCCTATGAGTCAGAATTAACTGGATCGCTGGTTAAAAATTAAATTGTGAGTTTATTTTTAATAAAAGGGGCAGCATATACAACTGCCAAGCAGAGAGCATCTTGAATGGAACAGAGTGCATACCGCCTCTCCCACCAACTTGCATCTAAACTCCCACGATGAAAGAAATCTTCGTTGTTAAGAAAGTGAGGCCCTGGCACCTAATCCTGGTCTGCTCCGTCACTGGTGCTTGTCTCCAGACAAGCTGCCACCCTTACTGGCCCTGTCTCGGCATCAGTAAACAAGGAAGTCATAAGACAACAAGTAACCCTTCCTGATTTCACATGCTAGGGAAACAAGAGTGTCCCAGCCAATCCCATAATCCCACAAAACAGGCCCCAGCCCAGAGCAGCTACCCCCAGAAAGCTCATCCTGCATCCTCAGAGGCAATGCTGGGATAAGTTCCCAGAAGAGGGTGAAGACACTGGGCACAGAAGGAAGAACTTGGTGGGAGCCAGAAAGCTTGAACTAGGGAAGTATCTCTGACAGAGGCAGCAAGAGATAGCCCAAGTTGACAACTCTACCCTTTTATCCAAAGCAGCGGTTTTCAACCAGTGAGTCACAACCCCTTTGGGGGTCGAACAACCCTTTCACAGGGTCGCCCAAGTCATAACAGTAGCAAAATTACAGTGATGAAGTAGCAATGAAAATAATTTTAGGGTTGGGGGGTCACCACCACATGAGGAACTGTATGAAAGGGTCGCGGCATGAGGAAGGCTGAGAACCACTGATCCAGAGTCTCAATGACAAACTACAGTCCAGGTCAAATACAGCCCTGGGAAGAGTGGCCATTGGGAATTTATTAGGACCTGGGGTGGGTGGGAGAAGACAGCAAGTGACAGATTTCCAGTCATTCTGAATGTCCACAGAGAGTAGGCTCTCATGTAAAACTCAGCGGTGCAACAAGACAGCCAAGTCGGTGGCATAGGTTGGCCAGACACAAGTACAGAGCCAGGCCGGTCTTTTGCACTCTCCTTTTTGCGTGAAAACCATAAAAGATCTCAGAAATGGGAGGTGCACTTAATGGGTTTTTTTGGCACCAAGAAATTAATCTTTTTTAAACCAAGGGGAATTTTTTTTTTCCTAAAGATCTTTGGCAAACAGAAGCTAAATTGCTTCCAGACCTCATGAAAGGTATTTTGTGCAAACGAGGTGTGATTTACACTTCCTTTAATTAGTCTGAACCCTGGAAAAAGAGAGAAATAATAGAAAACAAGAGCTATGTAGAAAACAAGTCCAAACAGCCCTAAAATAACAGTTTTGTAAAAGCATCAGTTGAGGGTATTAGAAGGAGACCAGAAAAAAAAAAAAAACCCTTCTAATTCTGGGAGTGAAGCAATTACAAGTGAATTGAAGTTTGCTTGGACGCTTTTCCCTAGGGATGGGGGTGGGGAGAAAGTTTGGCAGAAAGGAAGCTTCGTGTTCTCAGAATGAGTTTCAAGTTCAGGTTGACCTTCCTTCAGTGAAGCCTCTGTCTTCTCTGAGGGCATTTGGGGTCTAGGGAGCCAGAGAATCAGGGAAGAGAGAAGACTTTCTGGAGTCTCCCTCCCCAAGAACAATATCTTCATTGTAGTAGAGCTTAAATTCTGACCACCCTGGTTTGCAAAAGGCCGTGGATGGCAAGGTACAGCCACAAATACACTTGCAGAGTGCCCACACAGATGGAGCTTCCATTGAAGGTTTTTTGATCATTAACCAAGGATGTGGATAATCTTGCCCTTAGGTGGACTGCCTTAGCAAGTGGACAGCCTCCATTCTTCTCTGGGCAGCCAAGGGAGAGGCAGTCTCTTTCTTAGGGGCTTGCCCAGGTGTGTCTTTGATGGAGGTCACCATGCTGGGGATGGTTGGGGGATCACATAGTCATGATCATGCCCTATCAATCAGTCTCACCCTGATTGCCTTGATCATAAGGCCCTGGACCAACTTTGTAAGCCCTTTGATCTAACAGAGTACAAGTCCCAATCTGCTTCTGTAGCCCCACCTGTAACTGTGACCTGCTACCAATAATGTTTTGTGCTGGTTGTTTTTGCCCACCCAGGCTCTTTTTAAAGCTTGGTCTCTCAATGAACCCTCGGATGCCATTTCAACCTAGTGTTGGTACAAAAAAGGGGGTCTCATAGATAATATCTTTATAAATGACATCTTAGGGGAAAACAGAGACCCCGTTTCATGTATAATTTTAAAAGAATATTAACTCTTAAAAGAGACAGACATATCACCTGGATGAGGGAGGCAACCATCTACTTTTAGCGTAGCACCTAATCCAGTTGATGTTGTCTTTGCATCTGCATATTACATAATTCAAGTCCATCTCACCCCATCTCTGCAAACTAGGGAAGTTGGGTGAGATGATCTCTGCTCAGGCCCTTGTTCTGGCCCACGTGTGCCAACTGGATCATGATCACCTTCCTTCACCAACTCTTGGCTTCTCCCAGCTCATGTATCCTCTGCTTCCTTGTCTGGACTAAACCGCAGACTGAGCCCAGGAGTCCTGGGAAGGGTGTATGTATATTAGAATAATATTGGACCTAGCCAGAGTGGCATCTGGTGTGAATTTAAGCTTTACCCATACCATCCATCTGGCTAGCCTTATGGGTAAGAGAGATTAAACCCCAAAATTATCACAATACCTTTTGGGGGAAAATAAATAGGTCATGTAGGGTAATTTTTGTTTTGTTTTTATTTTAATCATTTTATTTGGGGCTCATAGAACTCTTATCACAATCCATACATATGTCCATTGTGTCAAGCACATTTGTACATTTGTTGCCATCGTCATTCTCAAAACATTTGCTTTCTACTTGAGCCGATGGTATCAGCTCCTTATTTTTCCCCCTCCCTCATGAACCCTTGATAATTTATAAATTATTATTTTGTCATATCTTACAATGTCTGATGTCTCCCTTCACCCACTTTTCTGTTGTCCATCCCCCAGGAGGAGGTTATATGTAGATCCCTGTAATTGGTTCCCCCTTTCCACCTCACCCTCCCTCCACCCTACTGGTATCACCACTCTCACTACTGGTCCTGAAGGGTTCATCTGTCCTGGATTCCCTGTGATTCCAGTTCCTATCTGTACCAGTGTATATCCTCTGGTCCAGCCGGATTTGTAAGGTGCAATTGGGATCATGATGGTGGGGAAGGGGGAGAGGAGCATTTAGGAACTAGAGGAAAGCTGTATGTTTCCTCGTTGCTCCTATGGGGTAATGTATGGAGCACCCCGAGTCCTGAAGGTGGGCAGGACTTTATTCTGCACAATGTAGAGAATGAGGGAGGGTCCAGGGGACTCCCTATACAGCATACCGTGGGGGAAACTGCTTTCCCAGGAAAAGATGAATCATAGTGGCAACAGCTGGAATTTATTGAACATCTAGTATGTGCCACACCCTGATGTAATACATTATACTTTACATCTTGTTTCTCAGTACATTCTCTCTCTCTCTCTCTCTCCCACACACACACACACACATGCACACGCACACACAATGAGAGAGGAAGAGGGAGCTCCATTATCCATTATCACTTAGATAAAAACAATGAGATGAAAACTTCAGTCTTGCACCCAGTGTTATTTGGATGAAAAGTGCAGAAAGGGATTTCAAACCTCAACCTGACTGATTCCAAGCCTGTGGTGGGCACTTCATGCTCATCTATCCAGCTGCTTTTTGTTTTTGTTGGTGGTGGTATTGTGTCTTCCAATAGTCATTCATTCATCCATCCATTCATGCTACGGACATTCCTGATCCTCATCTTGTGCATGGAACTACAGTAAACACAAGGAAGCATGTGGATGGATCCATCAGAACGTTGATCATTTGGCTGAAGTAACCAAGAACCAGAATCAGGAGGTTAGGAAAAGTGATCTGTAAAATCGAAACAGCTTAGGTTGGTTTCTAATCCCTCTGTGATCTGGGCCCAGGCTGGTTGCCTGCTGACTTCTTTTATGCAATATTATTTGTTAACTGCTCACTGCATGTATGACAGACACTGTAGTAGGGTCTTGAAATGCAATGTTGAACGACACAGACTTAGTCTCTGTTCTCCTGGAGCTCTTATGTCCCACAGGAGAGTGAAGCCATCACACTGATACTGGATTCCGTGTTCTCTCAAGCTTTGGGTGGGATAGCCCCACGCCATGCGGGAATTCCCCCATCCTGCAGAGGTTTTCAGTCTAACCATGGTGCTTTCACCGTGGAGCCATGTGATGGTCGGTGTGACTTTTCACAGCGTGATTTGTCCTACTAATCAACTAAAAATACCTGGCTTTCTAAAGAAAGAACTATCTGCCTGCTCCTACAAATAAACTTATTTCATCTCAAAATAGTCTTTTTTAACAGGCGAAAACGTCTTGCTCTCTAACATGATGGCCTCTCCCCTGCAGCAGTCACTGCACTTCAAGTTGTTTATCTATCTGCCCAGCATGGAAGGAAGACCGTAGAGGAGTCGATGCAACTTAATTGTGGTACTGGAGAAGAAGATTGAAACTACCATGAACTGCCAAAAAACAAACCAATCTCTATCGGACGAAGTACGGCCAGAGTGCTCAGTAGAGGCAGGGATGGCAAGACTTTATCTTACGTACTTTGGACATCTTGTCAGGAGAGACCAGACCCTGGAGAAAGACATCGTGTTTGGTGCAGTGGAGGGATGTGCAAAGGAGGAAGACCCTCAAGGAGATGGACGGACACAGTGGCTGCATCAATGGGCTCAGACGTAGGAACAATTGTCAGGCTGGTACAGGACTGTGCAGTGTTTTGTTCGGTCATGCACTGGGTCGCTATGGGTCCGAGGGGACCTGATGGCACCTAACAACATAACCACAACCCAACGTGGTTCAACATCCTGCGAGGGCAGAGCTGACAAGCAGGTCTTCTTTCTTCCTCACTGAATTCCCAGCACTTGGTAGACTGCTTGAAAGTGTGGAGAAATTCAGTCAATGTGTTGGGTAGACGGAATCACCCTTACTTACACACAGAGACGGCGGCCGGCCTAGATGGCTCTCCATTCCCTATTCCAGTATGGAATAAAATGCCTGAAGGGAGCAGCAGGGCCACAGAGCTGGTTGGTAGCTTAACTGAATCAGAACCACCGAGTCTGGCTCTGGACTCCAGCTGTGCCGCACCCACTCATAAACCCCGAGTCTGGACTGGCCGGGAAGGTAAGGACTCTGGGAAAAGCGTACATGGCTGGCAGCAGAGTCTTCCAGCCTTGGCTCTATCTGAATTTACATCATCACAGAGTCCTGATGGGGGCTGCTCCAGAGCTCCAGGAACCCTTCTGGTGGGAGAAGCCCTGGCCTTCCCCCAAACCAGAGATCCAATCACTCTCTGTAGGCCAGACTCTCCAAAACATTGCACCCTATTATGTCTCAATCACCAAATTTTGCCCACTGTATCTCAAAATCACATCTGTGAGCCCAATCACCCAAGTAAGGGGAGGGAAAGTCTTAGGCCTCTCCAAGCAAAGTAAGTGTGACCTAACCAGGTGGCTAGGACTAGGTCTCACTCAGGAAGAAGTCGGAGAGAATGGGTGGGTCCTTCGCTGCAGGACAACGTCCAGGGAAACTTGAGTGGTGTTCTCCTCCAGAGCCAGTGTGTCTCTCCAGCAAGAAGCTGAGGGATGGCCCTGGCTTTAGGGGAGAATGCGGTGAAGAGGACCGGTCTCTCCTCGTCCCTAATCCCTGGGTTAATCTTCAGGTGCCCAATGAATAAGCTTCCTGCCCGGGTGCACAGAATTTAAGAGGATAATTGCAATGGCTCAGTTATACACCAGGGATGAGGGAAAACATCTTCTTCTTGAGCCAGGCACGGCCTTTTCTAGATCTCGAATTCCCCATACTTAAATTGGGGACTGATTGAAAACTAACCCGAATGATCTCCACAATCGTAGTTCTATAGTCGAAAGGCAGCTTGGCATTCCAAAAAGGGTAGGGATCTGAAAAATCAGCACGTGCACAGTTTTTTTGGGGGGCTCTTTTGTTGGGGAGCCCTGGTGGGACAAAAGATCTTCCATGGTGCTGTCCAGATCGATGAGTGCTAGCCTGCGAGCTGGAAGGGTAGCAGTTCAAACCTACCTGCCATCCCATGGGAGGATGAGGAGGCTGGTGCTCCTTCTGCAGGGGCACAGAGTCAGAACGTACTCAGTAGGCATGGTTTGGGGGTTGATTTGATTATTTAGGTTTGGTGGTTCAAAAATTAAGCTCTTGGCTACTAACTGAAAGGTTGGAAGTTTAAACCCACTCAGCAGTTCAACCTCCGTGCTTCCATGAAGACCACGGCCCCTCCACTCAAGTACTCCCTCAACACAAGAATACTTTCTTCTAGTAAATTGGCATTCTTTGATGCTCACCTTCCTGACACAACCGCTGAAGACAAAGCGGGTGAATAAGCAAATGTGGTGAAGAAAGCTGATGGTGCCCAGCTATCAAAAGATATAGC
>NW_022111310.1:20289370-20291177 GCF_000313985.2 Echinops telfairi
CCGTTGTACTCTGCCATACGGGGTTGCTAAACAGCAGCAGCCACTTCTAGCTCATAAAGTCATGGCCCAGATGGACAAGGGGACATGTGACATCCTTCACGCAAGGTCTGCGTAGGACGGATGACTCAGAGAAGGTCTTTGGATTGTGGCGGCAGGTCCACAATGAGCCTGCATGATAAAGTCTTGACAGAGACTTTACGTTTCGAAAGGTAAAGACTGAAGTGAAAGACACGGCAAACTCATCAACAACTACATATTTACCTAGGTCACCGCTTCACAGGAAGACTTGCTTTCCTAAAATAAACCGCTCTATTCAAAATCCCCCGTGATAGCAGTTAGAGAAGACAGGTCAGGTTGTGAGGAAGCCGTTCTTGTGGGAGTGTATCAATAGGGACCTCAGTGTGGATTCAGGGTTAGACAATTGAATACACAGACTAACTAGTGTTAGCATACACTGCCTTATCCGGGATTCGGTTGTCTAATTTGTATTCAAAAAACCTCAAAACCAAACTCACTGCCACGGAGTGGATGCTGACTCACAGTAAACCCCTTGTGGGTTTCTGAGACTGTAACTGTTTACAGGAGTAGAAAGTCCAGTCTTCTGTGAGGAGCAGCTGATGGTTTCAAACTGCTGACCCAGAGGATCACAGTCCAACATACAACCACTATGCTGACCCTGAGGGTCACAGTTCAACGTATAACCACTATGCCACTCGGGCTCCTAATTTATCTAATAGGGAGGATAATACAGGTTTCTAAGGATTGTTGAGGAACCCTGGTGGCAAAGTGGTTATGGGTTGGGCTGCTAACCATAAGGCCAACAGTCCTAAACCACCAGATGTTCTGAGAGAGAAAGACGAGGCTTTCTACTCTGCAAAGACTTTACTTTTGTGCAGAAAAGGGTGGGAAGGAACTGTTTCCACCCTGTGAAAAGGTGACTAGAACACTTTTTCCCTCTTGTTATTTAGAGTGACCCTGGGGGAAACTGGCCAGACTGCTGTCTTAGGTCCAGAGTCTTACTACAAAACTTAAACCCCACCCAGAAACCTGAGTCAACTGAAGAATGAGGTACTGGGCATAAACCAGGCCAAAAATATCCACCCTCTGCTTTCCAGGATCCCCAATGACACTGGTCATTGTTAACCCATCCCTTTGACCCAGAGGGAACATTTAGCTCTGCTTAAGATGAACCTAACAAGGTACTTCCATAACTGTGAGCTTCTGTTCACACATTTGCTTTTGTTTGCTTGTGTTTATAAAACAAACACTTTGGCAGCATGTTTAGGGCTCATAAAGCAGAGCAGATTGACAGTCTTAAGAAGCGAAGTTATCTGTTTCTTCAAGAAACAGATTCAATGGAAGCAGCAGCAGATGAAAGGGTGACTTATGTCAGAAATTCTGGAGCAAAGGTCTCTCAGACCCTGACATTTCAATGGGCTCTGGTCTGGGAACGACTTTGTACAGAAAGTAGAGTCGGTTGTCGTAGAAGGCTTTGGAATGACAGTGTGTTCAAACCGCACACATTAACGGTAGATAGATGACTTAATCTACAGCACCCTCATCAGAAAAATGGATGCTATGGGAAGAGCTGGAGGAAATCATGCTAAGTGAAGTAAGTCAGGCACAAAAGGACAAGTACAACATGAGTCTGCTGAGGTAAGCGTTAAAAAAAAATGCAAAAGGGGTATAGGGAAAAAGCTACTGTATACAAACATTCTTGGGGTGAGGACCAGGTAGTAGGGCAGGGAGCAGATCAAATGCAGGGATGCACATGGTAGACAACTGGGGAGGAGGTGGGGAAAGGGAA